>NW_015160223.1:425878-478259 GCF_001447785.1 Gekko japonicus | reverse complement strand
TGGAGATTTGTTTCCTTTCCAGTTTTTGCACTTTTTTCTTCACCTTCTGAGTAGTTGCAGTCACTTCCTTTACCTTCTCAGTATCTTGCTTCATTATTTGTATCATATCGTTTATCTGGGTTTGTTGTGCAGTAATACTTTGAGTCACTATAGACATCTGTTCCTTGAAGTTATTCAGCTGTTCCAGCAGAGGGTGCATATATTCCACTATAGACTTTGCCACCTCGCTGGTAGCTTCCGGTTTTAGGCTCTCAGACCCTTTCGCTTTCAAAAGTTTTTCTCTGTCCTTCTTCCCTGCCATCTTTTTCACTTGTTTACTTTTGCAATTTTTAAAAAAGTCTCTGAATGTGTGCTTGACCGCTTAGATTCGCTTTGGTAACTTCTAGGCAGTTTCCTTCGCGTTTTCTTCTGCTCCCCCCCTCAATCGCTCAAAAATTCAAGCGCATGGGAGGCGTCCCTCCCCCGCTCGCCTTTTTCCCATTCAGTGAGGTGGGGTGGGGAGCTATCTTTTCCCCTTTGAAAAACGCTTCAAAGCTGACATGTTCATAATTGGTCGTTCGACCTCGCTTTCAACTTTCATTTCTGCCGCTGGATCTCCCACGCTTGCCCCGGTCAGCGTCACTAAGTCCATTCGGTCTCACAGCATGGAGAACCGTCGGAACGAAGAGGTGCCTCAATTCTCCGGCATATAAAAGGCAATCCCGACTAATCTTGTTTGTTTTCGACAGACCACAGTTTTGGTCTAATATATTTATTTAAAAGATGCTCGTAATCATTGTTAAAGTTTATTGTTTTAAGATGAAGGAAAATATCTGAGTGATATTTATTGGTGGAACTTTATGCTGTAGATGGAAGTTTTTGGTGTCTTTTCTTTGTTTATTTTGGAAAAACCAATAAAGAGATTGTTTTAAAAAAAAAAGAGAGAGGCTGAGAGGAAAGGACACACATCGGAGCTCTACATTCTGCAATCCTGGAGACTCTCCATGCAGTCCTATGGAGAAACTCTGTAGCCTGCCGATGGATTTCGTGAAGCTTGGACCGAAGGAACTCTCTGCAAAGGTTTGCACTGCGAGGCGAGGCTGTTTCTCGTCTTTCCTCTTCCGCCCGGCTCAAGCCTGGTGTTCCCAAAGGGAGACAATTCCTCTCCCGGCTACAACCAATTAGCGAGCCCTGCTAACAACCACGCAAGGAAAGGAAGAGGCAAAACTCTCTTTATCTGCAGCAGATCAGTCAGGTGCGCTGAGAAGAAGAGGCGAGGTGGAGAAAGAAGAAGCCGGGCAGTAAACAGAATCCCCCATGGGGCATCATTCACACAGAGGATACACCGAGGCACAAGGTGACCATCTGACTGGGTGGAGACACGGTTCAGGGGCAGGACATCACTTCGCCCTTCCCTCTCCCATCTCTTTTAGGAAATCTGTTCTTGGATAGAGCCCTGCCGTTGGGAACATTCATGTGAATGTCTGGATCTCGACTTGTGTCTTCAAAGAAAAAAGGACTCTTTATTGTGACCCCCCCAAAAAGTAGTGTTGAGTTAGAATTAATAAAGAACAATTCTGGGGCAAAAAAACCCCCGAATTAATAAAGAACAATTCTGGGGCAAAACAAAAACCCCTAAGTGTTAAAAACTCTTGCCCTTAGCTTCCATACAAATGAGAGGAACTCGGCTACTGATTCAGTGATTTCAGGGGATTTATCAGAAAGTAAGAAGTTAAACTCATTGTCAACAATCTTTGCAGCAGACAAGAGAGGGCAAATCAGGTGATGGCATAAAAAAGAATAATGAGGGCAACGAAGGAGGATATGTTGCATTGAATCTGGTTCATTATAGAGACAGGTGCAAACTCTATCCTTATCGTGGGTACCCTTGTATCTACCTGTCAAAACAGCTGAAGGAAATAAATTAAACCTAACTAACATAAAAACCCTGCGATGAAGAGGAATTGTCAAATTGTAAAGATACTGCACTATTGAATTTTGTAGAGGGGGGGTCATGAGAACGAGGGGAGCACACTTGCACTTCAGTGTCCCAAATCCTTCTTTGGACAGTCCAAAATATGTCCCTTTCTCCAGAATTACCCAGAGAGTCCAGATCGATACCAATTGATTTAATTTTGGACGTTATAAATTGTGACCATTTTGAGATATAAGTATCTGTAGGGAGAAGAGCAAAAAGGCTGTTGGGGGGTGAGCTGAAATAGAGACGTAGCCAGTATTTAATGGCTAAGATCCATGCCCGCGTTTCAATAAGATGGATGCCCAGCTCTGCACAGATAGTAAAATAGGCTACAGAGTTGGAAAGACGAAGGATCCTGTGTAAAAAGATAATATTTATACGTTCAACTTCTTTGTTGAAATTTTAGATCTACACAGGGGTCTCGTAAAGCAGGCGTGAGATAACCGTAGCCTGGAAAATCCGGAGGACAGCCGGGACATATTGATTACCTTTTTTGTGAAAAAAGCGAGTTATAGCCGCAATCTTATTCCTGGCCAGAGAGAGTGGTCCCGTTGAGAGCACCATTTTAAATTATATTGAAATAAAACACCAGGATATCTAAATCACTTAACTTGTCCTATTTCTCTTCCTTCTATTCCCCAGTGCATGCGCTTCCAGGATTTAGAAAAGACCAGTATTTTTGTCTTATCAAAATTAATAAGTGAGTTCTGTCTGCAGTAAGCAGTGAACTCCGAAAGGAGGCGTATTAACCCTACCCTAGTATTGACGGTGTTTGAAGTCAGAAGTAGCACAGTAGTTGTGGTACAGTATATACAGTTTATTTACAGAGCTATATAAATACACGCAGCTTTGCAGTAGTTCACAGTTCTGACTGACAAAGTGCTTCGCTGAATATACAACCATTAGGCAGGCTACTTGGTCAAGAACCTTTCTCAATATATACATCTGTTGACCAATCATAGTTCAGCACTGTACAACTGCTTAGTCATCCTGACATTAGCAGATATGATGCAACTTTAGATATCATGTGACCTCCTGGCTGTCACTTTAGATCATCTAGATCTAACTCCTGTACATGACATGCTGTGATCTTGCCTATACCAACAAGTATAGGACAGGATCACAGCATCATCTGCGTAAAGTAGGCTAGGTACTGAGGAGGCATTTAATTTAGGGGAATGGCCATCGATTTTGGCTAAACATAAGGGCAGATCAGAAAGAAAAAGGCAGTATCTTTCTAAGATAAAGCAAATATAAACTTTTCTGTGGTAGGATAGGCTCATGGTGACCTGGTGTCACAATGTATGACAAGACTACAAGAAGTGATTTTTCTCTCATCTTTTTCATCAAGACTTGGAAGAGTGTGGTGATCTGTAGATATTTTTGCTGCACATTCTGCATGGTCAGAATAATACTATGACTTATCTAAAGTTGATAGGAGTCAGTTTACTCTAAACTGTACCACCTGGATACTCTTCTGTTTATAAGTGAATTTTGGTTAGACCCACGTGCTGCAAGTTATGAAATGTATGTGTAAAATCTGCCTCAAGGAGGACACATGCACATCCCTGTATTAGTGGGAGATTTCTTCCTCCCCCTGTTCTGGTGGTCATGGTTCCTCAACCACCATCTCAGGCTTTCCCCTTTGTTTCCCCACATTCTCCCCCTAGTTATTACTGCTACCTCCCATAGTTTTTGTTTAACATTTTGAGTTAGTAGATGTCTGAACTCAGGCAACTAGCTTTTGTAACATCTGTGAATATGGAGGCATCAATAAATTACCACAATTTTACCTCAGTGTTTTGGGATGAAACAATTTGGGACCAAGATTTAGCAATATTTTATAATATGTTTACATTTCACACCAGACACCTTTCAACTGTTAAAGTCTAAAACAATGGCCACACATTATTAATCGGGATTATATGGTGTTAGTCCAGTTCATTCAGAGTATAAATTATTATCTTAGTTTGAAAGGGAGAAGGCATTATCACTTTAGTGCTCTTCTGCAGTATGATTTAATTATATATAGTTAGTTTACTCATCTGCTCTTGTATTCCCATTTCTTCAAGCATGGCTAATCAAAATCAGGGTTCAAAGAAAAGGACCTTAAACAAAGCAAATCAAAATCAAACCCACATAATTTCTAGGTTCCTCACCCTCCTTCATGCTGGTATTTTGGAAAACTGAGTAAGTCAGCTGAAGCATGTAAGCAGTTTTAGAAAAACACTTTTCCTCATATAACAAGTGGGTACTTAGAGTTTGTTTTGTAATTTTTATATTAAATTTTGTTTCACTGTGCCTTAATTACAAGATTTACATCCCCTCCTCTAAACAAATTTATTTAATTAAGTATCTAATTGAAAAATATTTCCTATGTAAGTAGGAAATAATAGCTGATCTATAATAGCTGACCTATAAAATCCATTCACTCAGGGAGCGCATGAGATTTTTCCCAGTAGCTTTGATTAAAGTATCCAACTGTTTATTCTTTTTCCGTTACAGAGCTTCCTTATGGTTGGGAGAAAATAGAAGACCCACAGTATGGAACGTACTACGTTGAGTAAGTTAATAGTTGCTGTTATGTCATAATTAAATTAATCATAGCTGAACATGGCATTATATATAGATAATTATACTTCTGTTAAAAGAGTTACTAGTTATAAAGCAAGATAATGGGGGCTGTATTCATATATCTTCCAGTGGAATCAATTAACACCTGCACGAATACACACACTAAATCCATGTACGATAGAAATAATTTATTATTAAGTAGATCTCCTTAGCTTTCTGCCTCTGCCACAGCATCTTAATTCCCTCCTAAAATAGCTGTTTTCGTAGTTCTTTAAGTATTGTGTCATATCAGTTACTTTGGCAGTGATCCAGAAGTCCCATTTACCCCATTTATGTGCCAGAGATTGTACATATGCTGTGGAAATGCTTTCTTTTTCAGTACAACAGCTTCACCACCACCCTTGTGCATCAACACACAGCACTTCTGAAGTGCTACCAAAGTTCTTTGCTCTTCTTAGCTGCATCCTTTGCAGGGCTTTTTTCCTGGGGGAACACACTGGAACAGAGTTCCGGAACCTCTTCAACAAAATTCTTTTAAAAATGTTAAAAAGTTCCCAAGTTTTCAGGATACAGATTGAAAACTTCATTTCCTGCTTAAGAGTTCCGGCACCTTACCAAAAAATAAAAGCCCTGATACTTTGTACAAATAGTTGAAGTTTTCATCTCAAGTCTTTTAAACACTGAGATGTTAGTTGCATCTATTGAAACACATATGGTACACCTCATTAATTTGAAGCAGCTATAAAAAGGGGGTGCTTGATAAGCCTTAGCTTGTTTGAGCAGAGACCACAAGACATTTCCACTCTGTCCCTAATCCAAGATTCAGCTGTAGGTGAGCAGGGTAGCCAGACTATATACTTGAAGCAAAATGCTACTTCTGGTCTAGTGCTATAGCTTTTGATGAACTAGATTTCTTGCCATTGAGACAGCGTCTTATATTTTAACAGGAAAGTCAGGAAATTTTGGATATTTAAATCCAAAAATTTCAGTGATTCAAAAACAGTGTAGTTTTGTTAGCATTTTATCAGCCTAAATATTTTTGGTAGTGGTTGATAAAAGCTGGGGACATTTTGACATGGGAAATGTTGTTACTCACATGGTTCTGGAAGTCATTGTAAACACCTTGATAATAACACAAGCAATCATGATAATAAAGATTGTAGCTTCTGCTTTGGTGATTTCCCCCTTTTTAAAATCATGTGTCTCATTTGAAATTCTGTTTCTGAGTGCAGATCAAAAAACTCACATGTTGGGGCCAGGTGCAGAAACAGGAAGTGTTTCTACAAATCTGGGGAAATCCCCAGGCTTATAGAAAAATTCAAAAATTTTTTAAAAGGGGCGGTGATAAAATCTCATCAGAGGTAGACTTGGCTGCTCCATGTTTAGCCTGGGGACATTAAAGACCTGTCATTCTGGAGGAGGGGCTAAAGAGTACATCATCTAAGCACTTGTCATTCTACCAGCGGAGGCAAAGCAGCACTTATGAACATAAGAAGAGCCTTGCTGAATCAGACCAGTCCATCTGATCCAGTATCCTGTCTCACATGGTGTCCAACTGGATTCTTTTTGCCTGTCTCTCAAGACATTACATTTCTCATTCTGTGAGGAGGGGTTACTATTCAGCAGTGGTGATAAATATCGGGAATGAGGGAAAGCAGAGATATAAATGGCTTTATATATACAAAATATAATAAATAATCCCATCCCTCAAAATGGAGAAGCAGTCTGTGTGTATTTATGTACACATAATCTTATATCCAAATAGCGAAGCTGGCCCATCTTTGGATACTTAAATCCAGTGACTGGAGCTGTGAAAGGGCAAGACAGCTCTTTCTGCAAACCTCAAAAGGGCCCCAGGTTTTCAGAAAAAAATGTGAAACCTAAAATAAAAATGGGTGGTTTAAAAAATATGAAAATGATAAAACAAGTGCCTGTAGCTTTAAGCAAGGGATTCCCTCAGTGGCTGTTACTGGGCATCAACAATATTCCAGGCTGGGTTTCAGTGAGTAAACAGCAAGGGGAGGAGGCAGGGCTCCAGGATTGGAAATTCCTGGAGATTTTGTGGTAGAGTCTGAGGAGGGCAGGGTTTGCGGAGAAGAGAGGCCTCTTCCGAATATAATGCCATAGGGTCCACCCTCCAAAGTACGCATTTTCTCCAGAGGGACAAATCTCTGTTGTCTAGAGTTAAGTTGTAATTCTGGGAGAGCTCCAGGTCCCACCTGGAGGTTGGCAACTTGAGGCCTGAAAGCAACCTCTGAGTGACTTGATTTGAATGACACAGCTAGGTCTGGCTGCTTGGTACTGTTTAATAGCAAGCACCCTATGAAAGCCTGTGGGGTATAGCGGTTAGAGCAGGGGTGTGAAACATACTGCCTGCGGGCCGGATCCTGCTGTCTGGCCTGCGAGCAATTGGCTCTCTGCTGCTTCCTACTTCCTGTTCCTGCATTGCAGCTCCTTTTGCCCAGTTTCTCCTGTTTCCTGCTTCGCAGAGGAGACAAAGAAAGCCAGGCTGGGCAGGAGAAGCCTCCCAGCCAGGTCTGTGTGTGGTGGTGAGAGATCTCCCTGTCACACACAGTTTTGAGTGCGAGCAGCTTCTCTTGCCAGGCACTTTAAAGTGTTGGGCAGGAGAAGCCTCCGAGCCAGGTCTCTGTGCGGTGGCGAGAGATCTCCCTACTGCACACAGATCTGGGGGGGAGCAGCACCTAGCACCAAGCAGGAGAAGCCTCCTAGCCAGGTATGCATGTGGCTGCGAGAGACCACACACAGATCCTGAACCTCATGAAACAAACCAGTTTGGCAAATGGGAAGGCTCGTGAAAGTTTGTCCATGTTGCCCCATGAACCACGAATCCAGATGAATCTCCATTTTCCTTGGTCATGCCCATCCTTATTCTCTATAGTGCTGCCACCTACAGAAGTGGGCTCAGTAATGCATACCTTCGCAGTCATTTGGAATACTTTGATGGTCTGGTTGTGGGAGGTCTTTCTATAACCTGCAAATATTTTAAGCATCTTGACTATTCAGCTTTTATTTAATATGTAATGGTTGAATCCTGCTTATGTTTGAGTTTGAAATGATCTTTTGAATGATCTCTGTTATTGTTAAGAATTGTCTTATGGGTCACCCAGATCGCCAGCACACTTAATGAGGATTGTAAATGATCGTAGCTTTCTCCTAAGGCGTAACTCTGGTAGTTGTAAGAATAAACTCACCGTGTCTTCCCTTCACATAGTTTTCCCCTTCTGATGAATTTCTGGCCCTAAGTTAGATGTATCATTTAGGAATAATAGGATACTGGAGTTACAGGTACTGACTTATAAAATATAACACATCTGATTCCTGACTATATCTAGAGGTTATTGAGATCTATTGGTCTCTCACAGGCTGAGCCAACACCTCCATAAGTCTTCTGTGTAGAGGGAGGCCACTGGACATGTACCCAAGCCCTGGCTAGGTCCTTCAGTTGGCTTGAGGGAGGGGGATCAATGAGGACAGACCAGCTCTGGCTCCAAGCTCAGAAGGAAGTAGAGCTAGAGGAGAGGGGGTGGATTAGGATAGTACCCAGCCCCCTGCCCCATTCTGTCTGAGGCCAAGGGAAGGCCCACCAGCCAAATAAGACCTAGTGCATGATGGCTGGGGCTGGGATTCCTACAGCAGTATTTTTATGAACTCCCAAATGTTCTGTTAAATAACTCTAATATATACCCTTGCCTGGAAGCCATCAAAGTTAGGGGCTTTCCTCATGCTCTGAGAATCTGTTCCAAACCACACCCCTATAAGCACAGGGACTGCAATAGAAAGAACCCTGAATGGCCTCTGGTGAGTGCAAGAGGGTGCAGAGAAAAGAAACAACTGTGGTGACTAGAGCTGTTATACACAGGTTCATATAGGGAGAGTAGGTTATGTAGACATATGGAATCTATCATAAAATTTGCCATATTGTGAAGAACGTAGAAAACCTCCACTTTAAAGGAAAGACCTGGTTTCATGTTCTGCATGTGTAGAGTTGCTGTATATATAGTCATTGTAACATATGATGTTATTAAGACATGGAGCTTATCCTCAGATAGAAGAAACCTTATCCTATTAAATGCTTTTATTATGCCTTTTTGGAATTTCAGTATGGGTACAGTAAATAAGCAATTATTAAGATATGCATGTGCAGAGTGTGATCTTTCCTGGGTTGTGAAAGGCTTGCTCCATTATACTCTGAGCTAGTATACAGTACTTAGCTTGTATTAAGTGTAGTTGCTTAAGTTATTGTAAACTCTCTCTGGACCAGATTCTTTGATACTTAAATGTCTGATCTTGGTTCAGTAAAAGAATATTAAATAATCTGGTTTAGCAATAGTGTCCCACTCACTGATTGTCCAAGGTTTTGTACAGCTCTATGACCTCTTGGGAGGCAAGGTGGGATACAAATGTTATTTACTGTATTTATATCCCACCTTTCTCCCCAATGGGGACCCAAATAGGGACCTATAGGACGTTTATGAAAGCCTATGAGATGGCAGTCAAAGCTGCAAAGAAGGATTTCTATGTGGCAGCGATTGCGTCCGCTAGCTCTCGCCCAGCCCAATTGTTTAGGACGATTCGGTCAATAACAGCTCTGCCACAGGGCAGACCAAATGTTAGGGAATTGGATATTGGCTGTGAGGCATTTGCGAGCTACTTTGCGGATAAAGTCTTGGCGCTCTGACGCGACCTCCCCGCCACATTCGATACAGTGAGCGAGCTCGAGGCCCATTGCACGTCTTCGACTTTGATCCTGGATCGCTTCAGTCCAACCAGTCTGGAGGAAGTCGACAGACTGCTTGCAGCTGTACGCCCAACCACATGCAGTCTTGATCCATGCCCTTCCTGGCTCATTAAAATTGGCCATGAGGAGTTCTGAGGTGCCCTAAGGGAAATTATCAACAAGTCCCTCTTAGAGGGACAGTTCCCTGGGGTACTCAAGGAAGCGATGGTCCACCTTCTCCTGAAAAAAACATCTTTAGACCCAGCTGAATTGGCCAACTATCGGCCAGTGTCCAATTTGCCTTATTTGGGCAAATTAATTGAGAGGGCGATGGTGATACAGCTGCAGGGCTTTCTGGATGACGCTTCCGCGTTAAATCCCTTCCAGTCCGGCTTTCGCCTGGGCTACGAGACGGAGACGGTGCTGGTCGCTCTGACAGACGACCTCTGGAGACATTGGGGCGGCGGTACTGTTATTAGATCTGTTGGCCATGTTTGACATGGTCGACCACGAGTTACTGGCCCACTGTCTCGCCGACATGGGGATTCTGGGGCTTCTCGCCTTGCAATGGTTTGCCTCCTTTCTTCAAAGTCGGGGACAAAGGGCGGCGCTAGGGGAACAGCAGTCCAGGAGGCACCCACTTGAGTGCGGGGTGCCTCAAGGGGCAGTGCTGTCCCCGATGTTATTTAACATCTATATGTGCCCCCTTGCCCAGATTGCCTGGAGCCATGGGCTGGGATGCCACCAGTACGCTGATGACACCCAGCTCTATCTGATGTTGGACGGCCACTTGAACTCTGGACTGGATGGTTTGGACCGGGCTTTGCAAGCTGTGGCTGGTTGGCTTAGACTGAGCTGGCTGAAGTTGAATCCAGCGAAGATGGAGGTCCTGTGCCTGAGTCGGGGCAATTCCGGGATGGGGATCCCACTCCCGACCTTCGGGGGGGCACCGTTGGTGCCATCGCCGGAGGTGAGGAGTCTGGGAGTGCTCCTGGATCCCTCCCTTACAATGGAGGCCCTGGTAGCGGCCACTGCTAAGTCAGCCTTTTTCCATCTCAGGCTGATTAGGCAGTTGGTTCCCTTCCTCAACCACGCCGACCTGGCTACAGTGATCCATGCGATGGTCACCTCGAGACTAGACTACTGTAACACTCTCAACATGGGGCTATCCTTGTCGCAGATTCGGAAGCTGCAGCTAGTGCAGAATGCCGCAGGCAGGCTGTTGATGGGCCTCCCCAGGTGGAAGCACATCCAGCCTGTGCTGAGGACACTGCACTGGCTGTGGCCAGGCTGTTGATGAGTCTCCCTAGATGGGAGCACATCCACCCTGTGCTGAGGACACTGCACTGGCTACCAATGGTATACTGTATCCGCTTCAAAGTGCTGGCTCTTACCTTTAAAGCCCTACATGGTGGGGGTCCAACATACCTATGGGACCGCCTTTCCCCATATATACCCTATGGTCTGGGTCTCAAAATTGGTTGGCCCTCCCTGGCCTGAGGGAGGCCAGGCTAGCTACTACCAGGGCCGGGGCCTTTTCAGTGGCAGCCCCTACCTGGTGGAACGAGCTCCCGGAGGAGATCAGGGCCCTGCGGAATCTCTCACAGTTCCGAAGAGGCCTGCAAGATGGAGCTCTTCTGCCAGACGTTTAATTAGGGGCTCCCGCTGCCGTAGAGCCCTGGCTCACGGTTTTAACATCGAGCCGATGCCACAAGAATTTATGAGCAGAAGAACATCTGAGAACATCTAGGAAGTGGAAATTCATTTTGAAAATGAGCCATCTAAGTTAATTTTTTAACTGCCACCAGCACTTTGTATTTGCTGTGTTTTAAATAATTGTATGATTTTAACTGTATTTATGCTATATGGAAGCCGCCCTGAGCCTGCTTTGCATCATTCTCCTCTCTAATAATTATCGTATGGCAGTGTGTGTGTGGTTTTTTTAAAGATCACCCTAAGGGGAATTTTTTATTGATTTTTTACAAACTACAAACTACAACCGAAAATATGGGAAGGGGAACTACATCTAAGGAGAAAGAAAAAAGACCCACTAGTAACTAAAAGCCCAAGAGTAGGAGATCAATACATCAGCTTATCTCAATTGTTACTTTAAAAAGCTAATAAAACAATGAACATAATCGGTTATGCTAGGTTAATTATCTTTTAACTATTCATTTAACTGCTTAAAGAAACCCCCAGAGCATCCCAAAGTTATTTCAGAGTTTTCAGGCACAAATCAGAGTCCTTCAGCCACTATTTATTCTTCTCTTTTCTAATCCTCAATTTGTATGGACTTTTGGGGGCAGCCACCCCCTTTTCAGAGGGTCCAAAGCCTAACTCGCCGTCAGATTTGCTTTCTTCTTCTTCCTTCTCATCCTCAGCTGATTCCCCGAGCTGTGTTCACAGAAAATCACGTGCCTTTAGAGTCACTCTTTTCTTTTTTGTTGTGCAGTTTGAAAATGACGCCTTCTGGGATTAACCATCTGTAACTAATGCCATTTGTTTGTAAAAATATGATTAGTTCTTTATAGTTCTTTCTCTTCTGTCTAATATCAAATGGAATGTCTTTTAAAATCCTGATGTTGTTGTCCCCAATTTTTAAGGGACTTCCCGTAGTTGCTTTCAAGATAGAGTCTCTCACATGTTTCTTCGAGAATCTGACTACTATTTCCCCAGGCAGATTATTTTTCTTGATGTATAAGGAATAGGACCTATAGACCACATCCATCTTGCTGTAAAGATATTCCACTGTCAAATCCGTCATTGGGGCTATTGCTTCACTCAACCTTTGCTTCAGATTTTCTCCTTTGATTTCCGGGACGCCTTGAAACCATAGGACCTAATTGGCTTTTTCCATTTGCAGCTGTAAAAGTTGTGACTCTTCCGTGGCTTGCTTCATTTCCAGCTTTTGCACCTTTTCCTTAACTTTTTTAGTATTGGCGTCCATTTCCTTCACCTTCTCCCCCATTTGCTCCGTTGCTTTTAACGATTGCGTCAGTTGAAGCTGCTGTGAAGCCAAACTCTGGCCAATTGTTGACAGTTGTTGCTTGATATTAGTCATCTCATCCAGCAGAGGGCGCAAGGAATCTGCCAACATTTTTGAAAGCTCAGTGGTCTCTTCCGTTCGAGAACTACCCACTAGTTTTGCTTTCAAAAGTTTTTCTTTCTCCGGTTTCTTCCCCGCCATCTGCACACAGAGTGTAGGACGGGGTGCGATGGGTCACGACCCCCCCGGAGCCTTGGTAAAAGGCTCCTAGCCAGGGGGCTTTTGAGGGGCGACCTCTTCAACGGTGCGATGCCAGAGAATTGAGGCCCTCCTCCGCCCCGAAGGTCCTGCTGCTGAGTGACCGTATGGTACAAGTGCTGCTGACCGGGACAAGTGTTGGAGATCAGGCGGGGGGGGGGGAACTATGCCGAGCAAGGCCAGTTGCCCAACAATAAACTGTGAGTCGGGTTGAAGCGAGCATGAAGATTTAAAAAGAAAGCTGCCCCCCTTAAAGAGCGACGGGAAGTGAGCAGGGGAGGGGCCCCTCCCAAACGCATAAACAAAAACACGGAATAAAGAGGGGGGAGCAGAAAAAATAAGTGTTTGTAACTGTTTTAAGAGACTTACCAGAGTGCAGACAAGTGTTTGGGCGAATATCAGAGACTTTAGCAACTTTGTGATAAGTATGGCAGTGTGTGTAGAATAGCCAGGAGATCCTAAGGTTGTCTGGCAGCCAGAAGCTCTAGCTCTTTTAGCATTATGAACCACTAGATTGTGAGCTAGACTTGTTTTTAAGGCAAGAGACATTTCAGAGATGGATTACCACTACCTGCCTCTGCATCACAACCCTGATATTCCTTGGAGGTTGCCCTTCCAAATACTAGCCAGGGCCAGCCCTGCTTAGCTTCTGAGATCTGACGAGATCAGGTTCTCCTCTTCTCTGTTTTATCCTCACAGCAACCCCGTGAGGTAGATTAGGCTGAGAGTATGTGACTGGCCCAAGGTCAACCAGCAAGTTCCACAGCAGAGTGGAAATTTGAACATTGGTTTCTCAGATCCTAGTCCAGCACTTTAAACACTACGTCATGCTGGCACCCCATTTGGATGATTGTCTTACCAGCTATTGGTTCAAGTTCTAAATCATTCTGTATTATACTAATGAAAAGATGGGGTTTTGACTTCCAAATACATGGCTGGAGTATTTCATTCTCAATCAGTAGTTTTCTCATACAAATACCAGCCCTCCCAATCCTAAATGCCCATAAGAAAAAAAAATCACAGGCACTCCATCACTTTTAAATGCAGAGCATTGCTCTGATGTAATTCATTCCAATAGTATGCATGCATTCCAGGATAATTAGTTCTCGGGTTTTTTAATTAAATGCATCGCGTGCTAAGGGTACAAAGTAGCATAAAAATGCTTGCACTGGGAAATATGTGGCTTAATTCCCAAACTAGTACAGATTGATGGTAATCCTCAATGTTGAATAATGACAATATCTGGTGCTTAAATTATTCCTAACCAAAGCTGTGCCATGTCCAGCCAAAGGTTTAATTATTGGTGCTGTCAATGAGACCTATCATTATCTATAATTGTGCTAAATTTTCAAACGGTATGAATGTTTCCTTGAGAGGGAGAAGAAATCTATACGATGGAAGAAAATTAGATGAATAGCTTGTTAGGATATTTTTCATCATTAAGAAATGAAACTAGTGCTAAACCTGGAGTAGTGACAGGTAACTGAAACAAATTCATGCTAATTTCAGCATATGGCATTAACAATTATCCAACTGGCAAGTCTGTAGTTATCACAGGTATAAAGGGTCTAGTGAACAGACTTTATGATGTTAATTGTGGCCCTACAAACTTTGTATTTCAAGAAGATGCTTGTAGAGAAAGCTGGTGTTTGTGACTTTATAGTCTTCTGGGTGTTTCTGCTGGTGCAGCATAAAAGAACATGAACAAAGAGAATAGGAACTCTCTGGCTTTTTAGTTCTGTTCTGAACTTACTATATAACTTTAGTCCAGGCACAGTCTCTCAGCCTCCATATCTGCAGTACTGAACTACTAAGTGTTGTTCTAAGGGTTATAAAGACAGAATCATAGAATCACAGAGTTGGAAGGGGCCATACAGGCCATCTAGTCCAACCCCCTGCTCAATGCAGGATCGGCCTAGAGCATCCCTGACAAGTGTTTGCCCAGCTGCTGCTTAAAGACTGCCAGATGATTCCACTGCTGCACAGCTCTTACTGTAAAAACGTTTTTCCTAATATCCAGCTTGTACCTTCCCACCCTTAATTTATACCCATTATTGTGAGTCCTATTCCCTGCTGCCAACAGGAACAGCTCCCTGCCCTCCTCTAAGTAACAGCCCTTCAAATACTTGAAGAGACCAATCATGTCCCCCCTCAGCCTCCTCTTCTCCAGACTGAACATTCCCAAGTCCCTGAGCCTTTCCTCATAGGGTTTGGTTTCCAGGCCCCTGATCATCCTCCCTCCCCTCTGCACATGCTCCATTCTGTCCACATCCTTTTTGAAGTGAGGCCTCCAGAACTGCACACAATACTCCAGGTGTGGCCTGACCAGTGCAGTGTACAGCAGGACTATGACATCTTGCAGTCTGGATGTTATTCCTCTGTTGATACACCCCAAGATTGCATTAGGCTTTTTTGTCGCTGTATCACACTGTTAAACAACTCATCATACTGGCTGCTCATATTTAACTTATGATCCACCCATACCTCAAGATCTTGTTCACACACACTACTACCCAGAAGTATATCCCCCATCTAGTATGCAGTTTGGTGAGAGCCAGTTTGGTGTAGTGGTTAAGTGTGCGGACTCTAATCTGGGAGAACCGGGTTTGATTCCCCACTCCACTTGCACCTGCTGATGTGACCTTGGGTCAGTCACAAGCTCTGGCACAGCTGTCCTTGAAAAAGAGCAGTTTGTGTCAGAGTTCTCTCAGCCCCACCCACCTCACAGGGTGTCTGTTGTGGGGAGGGGAAGGGAAAGGAGTTTGTAAGCCGCTCTGAGACTCCAAGTGAAGGGCGGGGTATAAATCCAATCTCCTCCTCCTCCTCTTCCTCTTCTTCTTCTTCTTCTCTTCCTCATTTTTGTTACCCAGATGTACTTGAAGATAAAGTAGTTGAAGTTACCATGGCTTTAAAATTGGTAGGAAATGTGTATCTGTAGATGAACATGTTTTTTTTTAAAGAAAATGGCACTGGGATAACTGGATGCCTTGAAGATGTCATCTCTTGTATCTCCAATCTCAAAAAAAGGATTTAATGAAAGGGAAAGGAGAACAGAAGAGGGCAATGAACTTGAAGAAGCAGTTGGAGCACCTTCTGTGTATGAAAAGACCGAAACAGTTTATTTTTAATGTTGAAGAGAAGAAATCTAGATTATTGGTAATTATTTAGAGAGATTGTTTTCTATTTCTTGTGATGCTTGATTGGGGATCACACAATGAAGTTACCTTTGTATTAGGTTCAAGAAAAGTAGGATTTTATTTGCGAAATGTTGGAAATTAGAAAAAATACCTTCAAGGGAAGAATTTATGCAGAAATTATTAGATATAGCTGAAATGGACAAATTAACAACCCTGTTAAAAGAAAAAGGTGAAGATACTTTTGAAGAATTGTGGTCGAGATTCTACGAGTGGTTGGGCTACAGAAACAATTTGTTATGTAGACTCAAGGTGTTTTATTTGAACTGTAAATTGTTGGGAGATTCTCTGTATTTTCAAGAGATTTGTCAAATATGTCATTTGTTGTGTATGTAGAAAACCCCTTAAACTAAAGAAAAGAAAAGTAGAGAACATGCTTATTTAAATAACACATTATTAACTGGTATGAATTATGCTAACAAGTTTGTTAGTTTGGGTGAAACTATATGGCTGCATAAACAAACAGGTTTGTTTGTGATAGACACAGACTGGGCATGTTGCCACACACATGTATTGCCTCCATTCATACATGGAGCAGCATTAAAGTTAAACTCCAAGCAAATGCCTGTTTGCTATGACTTCCTAGTGCACCTGGACAAAGTGGACTGTATTTCTTCCCCAGAAACTGGGATAGTATTTAGTCTCATCCTTTGATGACTTCAGAATTAACTAACTGAGGATCCATAGTGTGGGGGAATTTTCCTTCCCTGCATTGAATCATCTTCTCCTGGATTCTGGAACCTCTTAAGCATGCTCCATCCCCTCCACAATCCAACTGACTCTACCTAGGAATCCTTATGCAAGCAGAAACTCCGACTTTGTGTATGCCTTCATAATAGGTGACAATGAAGTTTGCAATATGACGCTAGAGCGACAAGCTTGAGAGCCCACAGTGAAATGTAGGAGAGGGGAGAATGGTTTGAATAGTGCGGTCCTGGTTCAGGCAGGCACCTGGGGCAAAAACTGTCCAGGGTCAAATCACAGCTGTTCAAAAGTCCAAGCATCAAACCAGAAGGGCAGATCCAAAGAGCACAAGCCAGGTCATGGTCCAGAAGACCACAATGGTTGTGGACAAGTTGCTTCCATGCTGGCTCTTTCTTTTCTGGCTTCCTCTATCATGAGTCATTCAAGGCCAGGTGCAGCTCCTCAACCTGCTGATTCATCCAGGGACAGGTGCAAGTCCTCAATGGCTGAGTGGCCTACAAGGTCTGATCCTTCAATGACTTGGACAGAGTTTGCCTGGTGGCTGATCCTTCAATGACTTGGACAGAGTTTGGACAGAGTTTGCCTGGTGAGCAGTTTCCCTGGTGTTGGGCTGCCCGCCGCACACTATGGCACTGTTGTTGTGCCTCCCTCTGGGCCTTCCTTCTCTGGTGTTCCAAGGGCTCTGGCAACCCTGAGGATGAGGCTGGCAGCTGCAGGGCCTCTGCTTCGGCTTCCAATCCCAGACTGCAGGGCTGAGGGCATGGCACACTGACTGCAGGTTGAGACTCCCTGTCTGTACCTGATGGAGTCTCCACTTTGTCCAGTAGGTCTTCCTGTAGCATCCAAGGGCTGAGGCCACCTTCCTCCATCTCTTCCTCATCTGAGGAGGTGTTGGCAAGTAGGTCCACAACAAGTGCATACAAACACATAGCACATATCTCCTCCAGGATGCTATAAGCTCTCAGAGGTTTGAGCAGACAAATTTCCTGTCTCACACCTAACCTGCATAACTGCCTCTCCATGCCCCATACAGTGTGCTTAGTCTTCACCAGGCTATTTGTTTTGGCTTTATTTTTGTTTTGTTTAACTCTTAAAGTAATACTTTTCAGAAAACCTGGGGACACATGAAACTGCCCTATACTGAATCAGACCCTTGGTCCCTCAAAGACAGTATTGTCTACTCAGACTGGCAGTGGCTCTCCAAGGTCTCAGGCAGAGGTCCTTCACATCGCCAACTGCCAGATCTTTTAATGGGAGATACCAGGGATTGATCCTGGGCCTTCTGCATGCCAAGCAGATGTTCTACCACTGAGCCACAGTCCTCCATGTATGTACAAACCCTGTCCTGTTTGTAGGTGGCTTGGGTTTTCGGCTTTTGTGATTGATGTTTACTATTAGCTACATTGCAAGCAGAAAACTGTATCCCCTTCTCGACACTACTTCCTCTGTCTACTCATGGCAGCTCCCGTTTTTTGCCCCCTTTTTCTGCTTCTTTCTCTGCTTCCCATCTACTATCTTTTCTTGTATCTGTCCTCCCCAGTCTTCAGCTTTATTATTTACTTCATTTATACCCCACCTCTCCCCCCAGTGGGAATCCAAAGCAGTTTACACCATCTGTTCCTCCTCCATTTTATCCTCACAAAAACCCTGTGAGGTAGATCAGGCTGAAAGAGAGACAGGCCCAAGGTCACCCGGCAAGCTTCCATGGCAGAGTGAGGTTGTAAATTTGGATTTCCCAAATCCTAGTTTGATACTGTAACCACTATAGCACGCTGGCTCACAGCTTATCTTCCTGTCTTCTTGGAAAAGTCTAGCCAATTTATAAAACTTGGGTAACAGGAAGTCACTCAGGTGACATGTGTGGTGGCAACAGCCGGACCAAGTCAAGTCTCACTACTGCTGAGCCCAGGCAAGTTGTCTGGTGTCCTGTCATCTGGTAGCTGCTGCTGCTGCTGCTGCACCTGTGTGCTTTCCACAAATTGTGTGGTAATGCGCCGTCTAACCTGTGAAGTCTTGTGAGCAAAAATTCTACTGTGTGAGCTACTGGCATTAAATTTGTGGGCAAGTGATTTGGCTACTGCATAAAGTAGTTTGCTCTGTAACCATCCTTCCTGAGCTAAGACAAAAATGTGTGAGCCAGAGGCTAAAAAGCTGTGAGCTAGCTCACACCAACTCAGCTTAGAGGGAACACTGGTAACAAGTTGCTTGGTTGTTGCTGTTTGATCCAACCCCAGTGAAGTTTTCCTCCAGGAAAGGAGGAAGGAGAGTAGGGGTGCACTGGGAAGCCAAAATAGCCCTGAAAAGTACCTTTCCCCCTCCCTTTTGCTGACAGTAGTCAAAATTTAAAAGCTGGCAATATTGTTCTTCTATCCTAACCACCACCACAGTGACCACTGAGGTCTCCTTTCGTAAACGTATAGGCTCTGCTCCTGTTATTTGGGGGTGGATTTAAACCCCCCCCCCAGTGTATGTTTTTCTGGTTTCACAGTTTTCTGCAAATCTAGAGCTTTTCTCAGGTTTGTAGAAAAAATCTGTCTTGTCTGTTCATGGCTCCAGTCTCCAGATGTAAGAATCCACAGATGAGGCTATGTTAAGAATTAGATATAACAAGTAGGGGCCTGTGAAACTTATGGGGGGGAATCTCATCTCCCCCCGCCCTTTCCTGAGTCCACCCCAACCACCCACATTGAGGCCTGGTGGCGGCAGTATCTGGTAGCTGCTCGAAGCCTGTAGTGGCTCCCAGTGCCTGTTGCAGCAGGGCCCTGAATGGCTCCTGGCATCTGCTGCCACCATGGCAGGGTCTGGAGCAGCTCCTGAACAGCCCACCATGGCTTCCAGGCTCCATCAGGCAGGTAAGGATTTACCTTTCAAGGGATTTAAACCCCGTTTTTTTAAAAAAACATTTCAGATTTTTCTGCATACCTGGTGAGTCCGCCAAATGTGCACAAAAATCTCTTTAGCCTCCGAGTCACCCTGATCCACAGATTTTAGCTATCCTCAGATTGCAGCCACACATGGCTAATAGTATATAGTATATAGTATATAGTATAGTATAGTATATAGATAACTATGCTTGATAGAAGAAAAGGCCATCTGTGACTGTTGGGAAAGCAGATTGGTAATATCCATGACTAGGAAGAAGGCTCGTTGTAGCAAGAGACAACAAGCGCTAGTTTCGGCGGTGGGCACCCGCCCACTCTGGACAGCCCAGCAGTGATGAGGTGAAGGCGCACGGCCACGGAGCTGCCCTGATGCCAGGCGGGCCAAGGTGACCGGCAACGGCCCTCCCACGACAGGGTGGCCGGCACCCTGCCAGCCGGCATGCTCGAGGCCCCCACGGGTGGAGGAGGTCGGGTGCAGGCCCCCCCCCCATGCCGGGATGAAGGCATTGGTGGGCCAAGTCGGCCGGCCTGATTTCTCTCACGGCTGCTGGAGGCACCGGTGGGCCAAGGAGCCCAGTGCGCTGCCGGCGGAGAGGCCCCATGCCACCCGGCCCTCCAGGAGGCTGCCAAGCAGCCGCAAAAGGCGGGATTGGGTAATGACAGGTTGGTGGTGGTCAGTGCAGTGCCGGAAGAGAGGCAATCTGGCCGGGACGTGGCCATGAGTCAGCGTCCTTGTACTGGGGCGCAGCGGAGGGGGCTCGAGTAGGCCTCCCCATGCCCAGACGCAGTGGCGCAAGGAAAGGTGAGGCAGGGGCAGTTGGAGGTCTCGCGTGGCGGTGGGAGGATCATCCCACGGTCCCTGGTTTCCCCCCGCACAACTGGCCCCCTGGCTGGCCAGGTGGCGGTGTCCCGCAGGCCACGTCTGTGGCCGTCAATCCAGCAGCCCTTTCCTAGTGGCAGAGCGCCCAGCTACCTGGAGGCTGCCTGGGGCGATGAGGAATGGTGTGGCAGTGGTAGAATTGACCTGGGGCTCACACACATCCCAGTGCCGGAGTGTCCATCCCACCCGGCAGCCCCACGCAGAGGGTGCCTGGCAGGTCTGTGGGTGGGGCCGAGGTGACGGAGGGATGCAATCCAGCCAGGGGATTGGCCCCCCGCTGAGCGACAGGTCAGGTACCCAAAGGCTAGGGAGGCGTGTGGAACGTTCAGGCGAGTCATACACCAAAATGCTTTTATATATCAGGAAAGATAAGCATGTATGCTTCTGAGTACTGGATGCTGGGGCTGAAAGGGATGGGCATCATTTTCGCCTTTAACTTCTGAACTACCAGGGTCATCTTCCCAGAAACTGTTGGAAACAGAATTGTAGAATAGATAGGCCTTAATCTGATACTGTAGAGTTGACTTTGATAACTTAATGGACACATAAGACATGGAACAATTCAGTATATATATGAAATTAAGATAGAATGCTTAACAGAAAGCTAAGCATTTTTCTGCTTGTCGTGTTGTGTGTGTTCTCTGTCACTGTTAGATAGAGCTGCAATTATTTTTTTCCCAGATAATCCCTCCACTGGGAAATGAGAACTGAATAAACTTGTAGGGCTGGATGCCATTTGAAGATGCCTGCACTTTTAGATTGCCACATTGCATTTAGTTGCAAAATTAAAAACTGCATAGTGAATTATGTGAAGTGAATTATGTGTTATGTACTTATTATTTTTTACCACTGGAGCCTCTGAGCTCCAGTGTATTTTACTCTTAGAAAGCAAGAGTACATTCCCAGGATCTCTTAAGCATTAGGACATAACTATTTATCAGTGATGTATTTTTATTTAATTATTTAAACATGTCTATCCTATTCCTATCCCCAGTGGGGATTCAAAGCAGCTTAAAACATACACAAATACAATTTTAAAAAATACATTCTATAACTCCAACATTCTGGGCTGGCCATGGTTTATTCAGGGCTGCAAGCCATGAGCTGATAGCCAAGGTCAAAGAGTCCTTTGACTCTTGTCCTTCATCTTGTGTCAAAAAGCTCACTATTCTGGTCATGTCCAGGTATTTACCTGTAACATAGGAGGGAATAGAAGTTCAGCCCAGGGCTCATTTAGCTATGTACCCAAGATTCCCTCCTTACCCAGAAAAGCCTCTGTCCATGTCCAGGCTAAAACACCTAGAAGATGTGTATTAAGAGGTCTGAGTAGGCCCTCTTGCTTAAAGTTTCCACTAGTTCAGCATATTTATATGAATCAAAATAGCCAGTGATCTGTGTATGCCAGTGGACTGTGGCATATCTCCTGCCCATCTCTGATGTAAACCACTCAGGATTGAAAAGGCTGTAGCTGCACAGACGTGGACATGTTTTTAGTAAATGGTGATGAATCTGGGTTTGAGAAACATATGAAGCAGTTCCAAAACTGTATGGTGTAATGGGAGAGTTCATTATACACACTTCATTTGAAATTATATGGTAGTGCTGGTTTTGAGATTTGTTTAAATCTTGCATAACTCACTGAAGCACATACTCATTTTATGCCTACCATCAGTGAATAATCTTGTGCTTTTGGAATACAAAACAGTAAGTTGTTGTACTTTACATATTCTCCTTTAAATGACACTCAAATCAGCATCCAGTCCACAGCATCATTGCTTAGAAGCTAACCTAATAATTTACGAGTTAATAATCAGGATAAGTCCCCAAATTTTCTCAGACTAGTCATAAGAGGCTGTACATTCTTTATCTGTTACATGGAAATGCTAAGTTTATTGTTCTTTAACAATAATGAGAAAAGAAATATAAACTACTCCAAAGAAATCTTTCATAGTCAGTTTAATGATTATACTTGTTATTTATGACCAGTGTCACTTAAGAATACACTAAATGATTTGTAGATTTGAGCAGTGAAGATGCTATATGAGTCAATCAGGAATTAGACTGTTTGCAGGACCCATCAGTGTCAGCAAGCATGTAACTGATGCTTCTCTTAGTTGTATAATGAAGACATGTAGAGAAATCAGAAAAGTCGGAGTAATTCAGTTCCTCTTGTTAGAAGTACTGGTATCTTAAATCACAGTGGGTATTATATTAATATATATATAAAAATGGTAAATGCATTCTATTTATGCAGGCTGTGAAATTGGCACTACTTTTATACATTTTATTTCATCTTTTTTCATCCAATGTTGTATGTTTAAATACTTTCTGGATTATTTAGGTTGAATTGATATGAAAGCAATTTTTGGTGTAAATAAATAATAGAATATCACATGGATATAACAAGTTAGCAGTTATGATGACATGTCCCAAATGCCTATAAAATGGAGGGATTTTTTTTCAAGCTCAGCATATGTGAGAGGCAGAAGCTGAACTCTTTTCCCTTTCTATACCCCCCCCCGTTCTTGTCACCCACCTATTTTGCCCATCTGTTTCCCATCCCCCAGTTGGCTTCCAAGTCTAGAACTAATCCCTTCTGAAAGAAAAGCAGATGGAGCAAAAGACTTTTAGGCAGGGACAAGTGCTTTCTCCAGCACTGTTTTCCTCAATCTTCCTTCTCAAAGCTGCTGCTACAGTTTTCTTTCTTAAGAAAGATAATTCCCTGACCTTCGACAACCATTGCAAACTGAACATACTACAGCCCTATGTAACAACGCCGGATATGGCCTTTCTCCAGCGGACCATGTATAGAAATTCCCCACCATCTGTGTATATTTAGCACTTTATGTAATTGTTCGTACTGAAATTTTATTGTATTTATTGGTTTTATTGTATTTTAAATTCTGTAAGCCGCCTTGAGCCAGTTTGCACCGGCAAGGCGGGATACAAATTGAAGGTAAATAAATTAATTAAATTGTCGGACTGAGAAAATTTTTTAAAAGCTTATTGTAGGGCCACTTATATAAAAGTATTTTCTGTAGAAGATATATTTCATAATGAAAGTGTGTGAACATTTTGCATATTTTACAGTCACATTAACCAGAAAACCCAATTTGAAAATCCAGTCTTGGAAGCCAAACGAAGAAAACAGCTGGGACAAAATGATGGAGGCCCTCCAATTGCAGGTATTACTTTTGATGGTTTCTTCCATTGCTGCTATGTGCTCATCAAGAACTGTGTATTCAGCTATAGTCCCATGGCCTTGTCGTGCTTTCTGCAAACTTTTAATAATCTAAGCCTAATATAAGATTTAAAAATGTGTAAATGAATTTAGAGACAGAATTCAAAATCTTTGGGTATTAGATATGTAACCTTAACAATGTGTTGTTACTATTGAAATGTCATAGGTGAGCATTAATGTTCCATAAGTCAGTATTGCTGTAATCAGTTTAAAACATTCTGAGGTTCATGCCATCCCGCACCCGTGAACCTCCCAGGTGGCTTTGGGGGGTTCATGTGGTTTGTGTTGGCAGACATGCTGGCGCTGGCAGTGGGGCTTGGAGAAGGCATTTAAAGAGACTGCAGTCTCTTTAACCTTCTCCAAGCCATGCTGCCACCACAGCGCAACTTGGCGAGTGAACTCAGAAGGCGTTTAAATGCCTTCTGAGTTCACTTGCAAGTCACGCCATGGTTGCAGCGCAGCTTGTAAAAACCATTTAAAGGGATTCCTTTAAATGGTTTTTGCAAGCCATGCTGCATCATGAACCACAAACTGGTTCATTAAGTGGAAAGTTTTGTGAAGGTTCATGAGACACTATAGACCACGAACCATCATGAACCTCCATTTCCCCAGTTTGTGCCTATCCATAATCTGGATATTAAGTTAAACTTTATAACACTGAAAACATAAGCTCTTTGGTAATGTTACCATTATCATACTATATCATATGGGAACAAGTTGAGTGGAAAGATGGCTTAAAATAAGTAAGTATCAGTTGTGGGCAGAATTTATGACATTTAAGCTATAAATATATCCTTGAAAATATGATATATGTGCTTACTGGGATTATCATTGTCTAATGTGAATACTGATTTACATAAAAACCTTCATGTTGTGTATTTTGAATGAGTGAAAGCTCATCTTAAAAGTATTTCACTCATTCCAAAGCAGAAAATATTTCACTGGAATTTTTTCAGTGCAGCCAGAAATTTCCAAGGCTTCCATCATTATTAATTCTCAGGAGGGGGGAAAAAAATCCAGAGGGTCTTTTTACATCTGGAGAGCCAGTTTGGTGTAGTGGTTAAGTGCACGGACTCTAATCTGGGAGAACCGGGTTTGATTCCCCACTCCTTCACTTGCACCTGGCTGGATGACCTTGGGCAAGCTGTAGTTCAGATAAGAGCTGTTCTTGAAAAAGAGCAGTTTCTGTCAGAGCTCTCTCAGCCCCACCTACCTCACAGGGTGTCTGTTGTGGGGAGGGGAAGGGAAAGGAGTTTGTAAGCCGCTCTGGGACACCTTTGGGTAGTGAAGGGCCGGGTATAAAACCAATCTCTTCTCTTCTTCTTCTTCATCATCATCTCTAGTGTCACTGCTGGGAGGGGAGAAAATGGGGAGGTGGGCATTTCCCCCCTCAGTCTTCACATTTCTATTCCAAAACTACAGTAGTCTCTTGCTTGTGTAAAATGAAGGCCCAGTTCAATTTCTTTTCATAGAGCTGTCTCTTTAACCAAGTAGTCACAACCATGTTTAGCTTGTTCTTTGTATCTGAATTCACTTAACACTCCTATACCCATTACATTACAGAGTTTCCCCATTGGTGGCACTATTCCATTATTAATGCCTAGCTTGGTTTCACCTGTAATCCTGTTTTGAACATTTGTTCAGACTTTTTTCCAAATCTCAAAAAATCTATAAAATTATTCTCTCTAAATTTGCCATTCTAAGTCTTTGCTGCATCTCTGTAGCTGATCTTATTTGATCTTTCTTGCAGTCAAATGTTTTTGTTAAATTGTTTAGTTCTGTAATACTGTGTTGTTTTAGCTGGGTACCTGATTCCTGAATGTAATATGGAATACTTTTTGCTTGTGTGCAGAACCAGTGAAATCTCTCTTTACCCGAGACCCATCCCAGTTAATAGGAGCACTCATACGGACATCACTGAAAAAAAGTACTATGGGATTTGGTTTTACAATAATTGGTGGAGACAGGCCAGATGAGTTTCTCCAGGTAAAGAATGTGCTGAAAGATGGACCTGCTGCACAGGATGGCAAAATTGCACCAGGTGAGTAGGTATACTCCTTCAAAAAATTACATCTGAGCCTGAAGAAGTGAGTAGTACAGAAAGGGATGCTAGGAGAAGATGAAGAGATTGGATTTATACCCCACCCTTCACTACCCGAAGGAGTCTCAGAGCGGCTTACAAACTCCTTTCCCTTCCCCTCCCCACAACAGACACTCTGTGAGGTAGGTGGGTCTGAGAGAGCTCTGACAGAAACTGCTCTTTTTCAAGAACAGCTGTGCCAGAGTTATGGGTTGCCCAAGGTCATCCAGCCAGGTGCAAGTTGAGGAGTGGGGAATCAAACCTGGTTCTCCCAGATTAGAGTCTGCGCACTTAACCACTACACCAAACTGAGGAGGTGTCCTGCCATCCCCTGGAATTTCGGGGGTGGAGCAAGGGGCAGAAATAATATTGGGCTACATTAGTGCTGACAGCACATCAGGTGTCACTCTAGAAATTATGGTATTACCATGGATTTTCTAGAGTATTGTCTGATATCACATCTGGGTTGTTGTTCAGGTGTGACATTGACACGTAACCCAACATCATTTCCACCCTGCCCCCCACTGTTTCTCCTGCCAACCCAAGAGGCAAGGCCCTTCTCCAGGGGCATTTGGCATGCCTAAATACATAAATTTTGAATAATTCCTTAAATTGACGTATATCTGACTATAGAAAGTACACTATGCAATAATCAACAGCTCAAGAAAAGAAAAAGAAGCAAAACATTAGGTGGTTCTGATAATTTAGTGACATGCCATTTGTTAGCTTTTTGGGGTAGATGTTAAATGGACTATACAACTATGTACCCTTTCTTTCAAGCATTTTAAAATGTAGTTGTTTATAGAATTAATTTTGAATATTAGTTCATAGTACCAGGTGAACAGAAGGATGTAGATGGTGATTTTTACAGTAAAACTCTAAATGATAACACTTCAAAAATCTGTGCTTGAAACTCTGCTTATTTAATCCCTCTGTTCAGTTCCTAATCTCTTCCTTTCCTGTTTTGTTGTTTTCCCTTTATAGGTTCCCTAAGTATCAATCTGTGGCACTGTGCTTGTGTACTATATCACTTTGTGTCTGACTTCTTTTGTTGAACATGCTTCTATTTCAGTGATTAAGATTCACAGATTAAAATGTTCATATTCTTGTCAAAAGAGTAGTTTCTGACTATTAAGTTTGTAATATGTGAAAATGGCTTAATGGACATTTACCTTTCTTGGCTGAAGTCATTTAAAAAGAATATCTATGGCTTCTTGGTTTTAAATACACCTGTCACTAATAGGGGTGTGCAATTTTTTTAAAAAACCGATATTTTTCAGTTTGAATTTATTGGACCTGAAAAAAATTCAGGATTTCCGAAAAATCCCAAATGCCAGTACTGGCACAGTATTCAGATCTGGGATTTTTCTGAAAATCCTGAATTTTGGGGGGTCCAATAGACCTGAGAAGAAAAGTACTAGTTTTAACAAAAAAAAAAGCAAGTACAAAGCTGAGCCAGCAGGGAACAATCTGCTCCCTGTGGGCTCCGAAGATCCTGGCTGGACTTGCTTCTTGGGCAAGCCATAGTTCTGTCAGAGCTTTTCTTGAAAGAGCAGTTTTTGAAAGAGCTCTCTCAGCCCCACCTACCTCACAGTGTGTCTGTTGTGTGGAGGGGAACAAAAAGGTGTTTGTAAGCCGCTCTGAGACTCAGAGTGAATGGTCTCCTCCTCCTCCTCCTCCATTGAAACCAGGCTGCAGGAAAAGTGAGCCCCAGGAGCTGCTGTGCTGCTGGGAGCAATGTGCTCCATGTGGCACAGGAGATCCTGGCTGGGTTCACTTCTGCAGTCCAGTTTAAACTAGGCTGCACAAGAAGTGAGCCCCAGGAGCTGCTGTACAACCAGGAGCAAAGTGCTCCACACAGCACAGAACATCCTGGCTGGACTTGCTTTTCCTGCAGCCAGGTTCCCAGCAGCACAGCAGATCCTGAGGCTGGCTTTTTCTGTAGCCTGGTTTAAACCAAGCTGCGTAAGAAGCCAGCCCCAAGCCAAGTTGGCAGGAACAGTCTGCTCCCCACCAGCACAGCTGATCCTTGGGCTGTCTTCTGCCGTCCCTTTAACCTTTAAAGGGACTGCAGTAGAAGCCCTACAAACAGCTGAGAGGCAGGAGCAATCTGCTCCAGGCTCTCTGCTGTTTTCGGATCTGCCCAGTAATTCCTGAATATATCCAGGATTTTTTCAGGGATTTTTTTCCGTTTTCCACAAGAAAACCCGGATACATTTGGAATGCTGATATCTACCCAAAAAATACCAGTAAGGTTTTTTACGTAGATTTTTGGCTTCGGTAGATCTGAATGCACACCCCTGGTCACTATGTTACAAACTAAATTATGTCCCACATACAAAAACTGTTCCATAGGTTATTATAATTGAAGATTTTTACTTCTGATTTCTAGATGTTGACTATATGAAACAGATCAGCTTCTGGTTTTACAGTGCAATCCTAAAATGAGTTAAATTAAGGGTTTAAAAGGGTGCAAGTGTTGCACTGTTAATCTCTTTCAGTTCAGCATTGATCTGACATAAACTCATAATATAGTTAATTAATTTCTCCAGCATACAAGTATGTTAGCTGTCTGCATTCTTTGTTATTTAAGAGATTGAAGTAGCTTTAAAACTAATATCATTTGTTCTTTCAGTGTTTCATTCTTCTGGCTTTTGTGGCTGCAGTCTAAGACCAGGGTAGATCACAGCTGCTGCAAATTCCTGCAGGATTTTCTAAATTTAGTTGTTAGTTTATCTTAGCCATGCATGACATAACACCAGGCTCGTAGAGCATTGTATGCTGTTCTTGTGTTGTAAAAATATTTATGTGGGACTTCCTTGATTTTTTTGTTTTGTTTTGTTTAATTTTTCTGTGTTCTTTGTCGACCTTGTTACCCAAGGGAGGTAACAATAAAATGAAACCATACCAAATCACATTGTTAAAAACATTAAATTTATAAAATATATTTAAATATTAAAAAAAACAAAACACTGCGTGTATTCCCTTTGGCCTAGATGCAAACTGCCCCAAATGTTCTATAGAATTGTTTTATTTTACAGCCTCACTGGAAAGCCAGGAGGACAACCACCACCTCCCCCAATTTCTTTGACAGTATTTTTGTATTCATCTTCAAATAATCTAATCTTCCATTTTTGGGCAGGGAACTAGAGTGGGTGGTTGCTTCTCCACTACAGGGGCTTTTGAAGAGACTGGTTTTCTGGACCCATTTCACTCTGGCTTTAGGTGAGGATTTGGAACAGGGGCTGCTTTGGTCAATTTGGTTGAGAACCTCTACTGAGAACTAGAGAGGGGAAATGGGGCCCTGCTAGGCCTACTGGAACTCTGAGTGGCCTCCTGTACCACTGACCATGGTATCCTACTGGGCCACCTCTCAGCACTAGGACTAAGGGGCACTGTGTTGCAGTGGTTCAAGTCCTGTCTGGGAGGCTGGCCCAAGAAGGTGGTGCTGGGGGATTCCTGCTTTGCCCCATGGCCTGTGTGGTTCCACAGGATTTGTTCTTACCACCATGCTATTTAATATTTAAGTGAAGCCACTGAGAGATTTGGCTTGAAGTGTCACCAATATGTGGATGATACTTACCTCTGCCTTTCTTTTCCACCTAATTCCAAGGAAGCTGTTGATGTTCTAAACCAGTGCTGGGAGTCAGAAAGAAACTGGATGAGGGTGAACAAGCTGAAACTTAATCCTTTCTCTCTGTGTGTGTCTCCTTTTTTTTAAAACTGGGTTAAAAAAAATTACTAATGACACAAATTATTCCCTTCCCCCTCCATTCCCACCCACAAACCAACTTCCCCTTTTCAAAGACAAGTCAACAAAATGCCCCATTTTGGTACAATTATTGGTCACTTCATTGTAAAATAGATATATGTACACACACACACATGCACACTATACACACACACACACAATCCAAAAGGCCACTACTGTCTTTTGCTCGAATGCTGGTGAGAAAAATGACAGAAAAAAACTCCATTTTCTACAAAAGAAAAGTCATGTCACTTCGGAGCTCTTGAAATTCTCTCCTCCTCCCTCCACAGCATGTCCGCTGCAAAAAAAATCCACTTGTTCTTCTGTTTCTTGACTACCCCCTTGCCCGTTGCCACACACTCTCACAAAACACTAAAACTTAATCCTGACAAGACAGAGATGCTCTGGGTTAGCAGAAAGGCAGGCCAGGGACTTCAGATCTACACCACCTCAGATGGGGTTACACTGCCCTTGAAAAGCCAGGTTCGCAGCTTGAAGAGCTGCTCAGTACAGCAGTCACCTTTGAAAATCAGGTGGCTGTTGGGTTTGGAGTGCTTTTGCCCAGCTCTGGCTGGTGTGCCAGCTGCACCCATTCCTGGATCAGCGTCGTCTAGTCACAGTGATCCATGTCTTAGTTAGATATAATCTAACACCTAACGCTCTGGCCAATGACTTACTGTCCCTGCTGGAGGCCGTAGCAGGCTGGGCGCTGGAGCACCCTAGGCTTATTGTCTTGGATGACATCAACGTCCATGCCGATGACGCGACCTCCATGCCGGCAGCAGACCTGGTGTCGTCCATGGCGGCACTGAGACTCTCCCAACTTGTAACGACCCCCACTCATCAGGCTGGACACATGCTCGATTTGATCTTCGCGGCTGGGGTAACAGTGGACCGGATTACAGCTTTCGGCTGTACTATGGTCTGACCACCTAGCCCTGAAGGCTTGTCTGAATATCCCTCCCCGACCCTGTTTAGGTGGCAAGAGTATTTTGGCTTGCCCACGGAGCCTAATGGACCCCTTGTGGCTCCAGAGGGCTCTGCGGGATCCAATGCCCCCCGGCGGCTCATTAGACGAGCTTGTGGAGGACTGGCATAGCCGAGTCTCCACAGCCATCGACGAGATCGCTCCCCGGCACCCTCTGCGCCTCCGCTCCAGACTCCCTCCCTGGTATACCCAGGAGCTGAGGGATATGAAGCGGGAGCTAAGATGACTAGAGAGACGGTGGCAACGCGCTCGCGATGAGGCTACAAGAGCGTCTTATAGGACGTTTATGAGATCCTATGAGATGGCAGTCAAAGCTGCTAAGAGAGAGTTCTATGCAGCCGAGATTGCGTCCGTTAGCTCACGCCCAGCCCAATTGTTTAGGACAATTCGGTCATTAACAGCGTTGCCTCAGGGCAAGCCAAATGTTGGGGAATTGGAGATTGGCTGCGAGGCATTTGCGAGCTGTTTTGTGGATAAAGTCTTGTCGTTCCGCTGTGACCTCCCCACCACAGTTGAAACAGTAAGGGAACTGGAGGCCCCTTGCACGTCCGCGTTGGGTTTGGATCGTTTCGACCGCTCAGCCTTGAGGAAGTTGACAGATTGCTTGTGACTATATGCCCAACCACGTGCGACCCTGATCCATGCCCTTCCGGGCTCATTAAATTGGGCCACGGGGGGTTTCAAGGTGCCCTCAGGGAGATTATCAACAAGTCCCTCTCTGAGGGACGGTTCCAGGGGGCACTCAAGGACGCGATGGTCCACCCTTTCTTGAAAAAACCGTCTCTGGATCCGGCCGAATTGGCTAACTATCAGCCAGTTTCCAATTTGCCCTATTTGGGCAAATTAATCAAGAGGGCGGTGGCGGCACAGCTCCAGGGCTTTCTGGATGATGCTTCCATGTTAGATTCCTTCCAGTCCAGCTTTCGCCCGGGACACGGGACAGAGACGACATTGGTCGCTCTTACTGACAACCTCCGAAGACACTTGGATCGAGGCGGTTCGGCAGTGCTGCTGCTGCTTGACCTGTTGGCTGCATTTGACATGGTCGATCACCAGCTGCTCGCTCACCACCTCGCCGACGTGGAGATACAGGGGCTTGCCTTACAGTGGCTTGTCGCTTTTCTCCAGGGTCGGGGACAAAGGGTGGCGCTAGGGGAACAGCAGTCCGGGAGATGCCCACTTGAGTGTGGGGTGCCTCAGGGCACTGTGCTTTCCCCGATGTTAACGTCTATATGCGCCCCCTTGCCCAGGTGGCTAGGAGGTTTGTGTTGGGTTGTCATCAGTACGCTGATGACACCCAGCTCTACCTGATGTTGGGCGGCCAGTTGGACTCCAGACCGGAAGATCTGGACCGGGTGTTGCAGGCCGTGGCTGGTTGGCTTAGGCTGAGCCGGTTGAAGCTGAATCCGGCGAAGACGGAGGTCCTATGCCTGAGTTGTGGCGGTAAGAGGTTGGGGCTCCCGCTCCCAACCTTCGATGGGGCGCTATTAGTGCCAGCGCCGGAGGTTAGGAGGTTGGAAGTGCACCTGGATCCCCTTCTGATGATGGAGGCCCAGGTAGCGGCCACTGCAAAATCGGCCTTTTACCATCTTCGGCTGGTTCGGCAGTTGGTTCCCTTCCTCGACCGCTGCGACCTGGCTATGGTGATCCATGCGACGGTCACCTCAAGATTGGATTACTGTAACGCTCTCTACATGGGGCTGCCCTTGTTCCAAATCCGGAGGCTGCAGCTGGTGCAGAATGCTGCGGCCAGGCTGTTGATGGGTCTCTTGCGTCAGGAACACATCCAGCCTGTGCTTAGCTGCTGCACTGGCTGCCAATTGCTTACCGGATTCACTTCAAGGTGCTGGTGCTTACCTTTAAAGCCCTATATGCCCATGGTCCGGCTTACCTGAGGGACCGTCTTTCCCCATTTGTGCCCCAGAGAGCACTACGGTCTGGGGCCCAACAATGTCTATCTATCCCGGGCCCCAAGGAGGTGAGACTTGCCGTTACCAGGGCCGGGGCGTTTTCGGTGGCGGCTCCTTACTGGTGGAACGATCTCCCGGATGAGATCAGGGCCCTGCGGGACCTCTCTCTGTTCCACAGGGCCTGCAAGACGGAGCTCTTCCGCCAGGCTTTCAAATAGGAGCCGCCACCACAGTTACCATCAATCCGGAATATCGGACTGGCCCGCTCTGAGCCTCACTGGCGAACATCTGGACCGTGGGACTGATTTTAAGATCTGAAGACAGAAGGAATGCAGATACAACGCCATTCATCTTAAGGTTACTCTGCTGTAGCGAGCACTTTATTGTTAAGGTTGTTTTTAAGGGATTTTAATATTTTTATTGTTTTATTTGTATCGGCCTGTCAGCCATCTCCTGTAAGCCGCCCAGAGCCTGTTCACAGGGTGGACGGGATATAAATGTAAATATAAATAAATAAATATATTTGAGGGTACCCTTGAAGAGTGTTCACAGGCTGCAGCTAGTGCAGAATGTTGGGGTCAGTTGGGGTCAGTTACCATGATCATGTGACCCTAGTCCTGCAGCAATTATACTGGCTTCTTGTCCACTCCTGAGTCTAATTCAAGGTGTTGGTTTTGACCTTTAAAGGTCTTCATGGCTTGGTGCCGGGATATCTGAAGGACTGTCTTCTCACATACTTTCCTGCCTGAGAACTAATATCACAGGGAGAGGCTTTCTTGACTGTCCAAAGAAGCTTATCTGGTTTGTACATGAGAGTAGGCCTTTTTTCAGTGGCATCCCCACGATTATGGTACAACCTGGCCCCCTCACTCTTGATTTTTAGGAGGCATATGATAATCACGGCATTTGATTAGTTCTGCTGGTTACCAATAGTTTTAAATTGTCGTTTTAAACTAGTAGTTTTTATGTATTTTATTGTATTTTATTATTATTTACATTATAAGCTGCCTTGAGTTTCTATAAGGTAGAAAGGTAGCCAATAAACGTTTTAAATAAAAAAAATAAGAGAACCATAAAATAATTTGCTGAGAAAAAATCCAAAAATTTCCCCTGCCATGGTAGCCAGGCCAAACCCAGCCACTTAAGGAAAAGGAGTTCTCAGCTAGGATACTATACTGAACTCAGCAGACTCGCTGACTTCAATCGGAGAAGTAGGGGTGTGCATTCAGTAAAACCAAACTGGAAAAACTCGGAAAAATGCCTTTTCAACATTTTTCGGATATTTGGCATACCGAATCAGATTTTCTGATCTGATTCAGTTGCCGAATACTGAATGCCAACCACTCCCCCCAAAATAGGGTTCGGGTTTTCAGCTTTTTTCCGGCTTTTTTCAACATTGCCGAATATGGGCTCTGGGAGGCTTTAAACTTTAAAGGGCTCCACTTACCTTCTTTTTCATGCCATTTTTGTCTCTTTCCAGGCCTTTTATACTGCAGAGATCCTCAGACTGACCTGAGTCCTGTTGGGTTTGAGCACTGACTGCCACAGTGGCACTGTTTCTGGTGGCCACATCACATTGTTTCTGCTGCTGGCCTTGCAAACATGCCCCCTCAGTGTATATTGCAGAGATTCTCAGATTTGACCTGAGTCCTGTTTGGTGTGGGCACTGACTGCCACAGTGTCACTGGTTTTAGGGGGCACATTGCACTGGTTCTGCTGCTGGCCTTGCAAGCATGCCCCTTCACACCATACCTCACTTAGTTTCTAGTGCAGAGATTCTCTCGGAGACACTGCTTGCCTGCCTTTTCCCCCTTCTATAGGAAACAATGGAGGATTGGGGTCATCCTCTTTGGATGCACATAGAATTGGACTCCCTGGTCCAATCTTTTCAAAGCTTTGGGGTTCTTTTGGGGAGAGGCTCCAGCAGGTACAGTACAAATTTGGTTCCTCTACCTCAAACCCCTTCCCCCCCCAGCCCACGGAATACTCATTAGAAGATTTTTGCTGCAGTGGCCCCATAGGATATAATGGAGCTGAATATTTTCGGGTACCAATACAATACTGGTATTGGTATTCAGGTATATTCGGGAATACTGGGGGGGGAAATCGGCTTTATTATGCCCGAATCTGAAAACATCCCCCCCCTCCGCACACCCCTAATGGGGAGTGGAGACTGTCACGGGCGGGGCTTGGGATGAGAGACAGAAGTCAAGTCTGATCTCAGGTTGTTGCCAAAAGAGTCAGAGCAAAAGCCAAATCTTGAGTCCGAAAGAGGGGTCATCCAAAGCAGGGGTCAGAGAGCCAGGAATCCAAGTCAGAGTGGAGGTCTGAGGACAGGAGCCAAAGGTGGATGTGAGGCACGCACGGAGGTGACTCATTGCTTCTACGAGAGCCCAATGCTGAGTGGGAGTTATATAGGCCTCTTGCCGGGCTTCCCGTGGCAGTGGCAGTGCTCCTGCTAATACTCAGGACTTGGAGCTCCCCTTCTCTGCCAGTGTGTATCTCGACGGCAGGTGGCTAAGTCTTTGCGGAGCCACTCCCTTAGCTGAACCACCCGCGGAGGTGAATCAGGCGGGCTCCCTGATTGCACCTGTGCCTCCTCGGCTGCTGCAGGACCAGGTGCGGGGTTTATAGGCTCAGGTGCTGGCAAGCTATCAACTTGTGAGGAGTCAGGGGCTGGCTTCTGGTTCTGGCAATGCTGATACCTCTAGCTGCGATGTTAACTCGGGCGAGAGCGCCATCATCATTGCTCATGGCAGAGAATCATCCTTGAGTTGAGCCTCAGAAACATTCAGAAAGCAACGAAATAGCTTTCTCAGCCTCTCTGAGGTCAGCACAAGGTCAAGGAGAGCCCCCATCCTTCTCCAGACTCCAAAGAAGGACAGTGGTTCTTGCCAGATGCAAAAAAATGTGTTTGCTAGGGCTAAGGTTGAAAACACATCTATGGAACATCTTTGTGATCAGTTTCCAAGGATTGCACAATGTTTCAGATGTGTTCCACTACTACTTTTTAAAAAAAGCAAAATTGTTCCTGGTTTTATCTCTAAATACCTGTCAGAACCTTAGAATTGCTGCATTCTCTGAATTGTCTTCATTCCTGATAAACATATATGGTAAAAACAGGAAAAGTTTCAATATAGGAATTAAAAATTAAATTACATAAAGGTCTTTTCTGTGATTGCTGCTACAAGCAGAATTGTAAATGTTAAGAGATGACAACAACACAGATGTCGTAGGAGGAAAACATTCTATTTATGACACATTTTTATTTTTTAGGAAAATTGCTGTTCTTTAATATTTCTGTGTAGCTGAAACTTATGGGCCATGTTTGGTTAATTTTGTTTGTTTGTTTACAGCATTTTATGTCCCACCTTTCTGTTCTTACAAGGGCCACCAAGGCAGCTAACAATTTAAAACATTCATGATAAAATTATATTTTAAAACCGTTAAAATCAGCCCCCCCCTCAAATACACATCATTAAAATAATTTAGAAACAAAGTTTTTAAAAAGAGTTTAAATGCATACAAAACAGAATTAAAATGCCTACAAAGGATAAAAACATTGATTAGGAAGGAGGGATCAATGAGGGAATGCCAAATGAAACAAAAAAAACCTCTTCACCTGCTGGAAGAAGATGGCAACAGAAGGGGACAGACAAATCTCCCTGGGAAGAGAATTCTAGAGCTTTGGTGCTGTGACAAGAAGGCCCTGGGTTGCCACTAACCTAATCTTAGAAAATGAGGGCAACTGAAACGGCCTCCAAAGATGACCGCAGTTGTCAGGCCAGGTTCATAAGGTGGTCTTTCAGGTATGTTTGTCCCAAAACATATAGGGCTTTGAAGGTCAACAACAGTAGGTTGAATTGTGCTTGAAAAGAAACTGGGAGCCAGTGTAGATGAGGTAAGAATGGAGTGAAAGATCCCTACAACCCACTCCAGTCAACATTCTGACTGCAGCATTCTGTACCAACTGAAATTTCAAAGCATTTCTCAAGGGCCGCTCCACGTACAGTTGATCTGGCACAGTGGCCAGATCCTTTCTGCCCAGGAGAGGCCACAACTAGCTAACTAGTTGAAGCCAAATTCAGCCACTGAAGAAAAAGGGAGGTTCTTAGCTAGGATACTCTACTAAAGTTAGCAGACTCTGACCTGAATTGGGGAGTGGAGACTCATCCTTGTGTCGAGCCTCAGAAACTAGTCTAATTGACGCTAGTAAAGTCATTCCTGGCCACAGCTGTCACCTGCTTATCCAGCAGTAGGCCTGTGTCCAAGAGCACCCCCCAGATTACAGAACTGTTCCTTCAAGGGAATGCAGTCCTTTCCAGCCAGAATGGGTGACACTTTAAATCCCAGGTTAGACCTTCTGCATACCAGTAGCACTTCTGTCTTGGCCTATTTATTTCTAGTAACTTTAGTCAGTTCTTTGTAATTGCTGTGCTTTCCCATATATGTGAATTATGCACCTGTGTGGAGCAGTCTCTAGAATCTTCTGGAGCCCTGTCAGGCACCTGTCTTTCTGGTCTTCCTCTCAGCTACAGAGATCACTCTAACCATGCCTTGAGGAGTGGGCCAAACACCTTTCCTCTCATTCACCTTCTGACTGGTACAAACACAGTAGCAAGAAAACAGTTTGTATAAGTCATTCTTCACAGTGATCTTTGTTCTTTTTGTTGAGATACGGACTTTTCTTTCATTTTTAGTTACAAGGGTGTTGCCTTCTTTTTTGTGTGTGTTCCGAGTTATTTTCTTCTTCATCATTCCCTGTGACCTAATTATTCTCTGTCATACTCAGTAGATGTTTTAGATCTTTAAATCAGAAGAATTGTGAACATTTACACTATAAAATAATCATAGAGACAATAAGTTGATTATCAAGAGTGGTGGTTATAAACTTGTCCATCATTAGTTTGGAATGTGATTTGACAAATTTGCAGGATCTAATGCAAACTGACTTTCCTTCTGTATAATTGCCCGTATATATTGTTCTGTTCTAAGGTAGAATTTTTAATGAACTATGTCAATGCGAAAAATCTTAATGTGAGAGGCTCAGTAAATCTAGTACTACAGGAGTAATCTGATGTATTTTGGATTGGGTCTGACTGGTGTGTACAATGAACACGCATATGGGATGGCGATTCCCTTGATCTGCTTCAGATTTACATATTTAGAGCTCTTTGTTCTTAACAGATTAAACGCAGTAGGAAATCCTTCTTTTGTAACATATGTGCACGAAGAAATGGTACAATCTCTGATAGTATAATTCTGAGCTGATCCCACTGCTTTTCCTCGGTGAGGTTACTAAAAAGATACTAATCATTCTGAAGTATGGAAACTATTTTATTTATATTAATGCTGTTCTATTCACTTTTTTCCTAGGAGATGTCATTGTAGACATAAATGGTACATGTGTCCTTGGCCACACACATGCTGATGTTGTCCAGATGTTTCAGTTAGTTCCTGTCAACCAGTATGTGAATATGACTTTGTGTCGTGGATACCCACTTCCTGATGAAAATGAGGACCGTGTTGTAGACATTGTTACTGCTACTCCTGTCTTAAATGGTCAGCCAATACCAAAAGGAGATACTTGCATGATTAATCAAGAGTTAATACCTGGAACAGTGGTTTTGGACCAGAATGGGAAACCAGGGCATATTTTGGTCAACGGTCGGCTAAATGGCCCTTCAACGGACCTTGGTGAACAGAGGGTGTCAATGTCTTCTTCAGGATGCTCTCAGGCAGAACTGATTACAATTCCTCTAATTAAAGGCCCTAAAGGTTTTGGATTCGCAATAGCTGATAGCCCTGCAGGACAGAAGGTGAAGATGATTTTAGACAGCCAGTGGTGCCATGGTCTTCAGAAAGGTGATATTATTAAAGAGATTTATCATCAGAACGTGCAGAACTTGACACATCTCCAAGTGGTGGAAGTACTAAAGCAGTTTCCGGTTGGAGGAGAAGTGCCACTTCTTATCTTAAGGGGAGGTGGGTAAAAAAAATTATGTATCGTAAAATGGAGATGTTTACAAAAGGCTTCTTTATACTGCTTTTAAAACATTGGGTTGGATCCAGACCAGTGTTCTCTCTAAGCTGAGTTAGTGTGAGCTAGCTCACTGTTTTTTATCCTCCGGCTCACACATTTTTGTCTTAGCTCAGGAAGGATGGCTCCAGAGCAAACTAATTTATTCAGTAGCCTAATCACTTGCTCACAACTTTAGTTCCAGTTGCTCACAAAGTAGAATTTTTGCTCACAAGATCCCACAGCTTAGAGGGAGCATTGATCAGACTAAAATTTCCACTCATGCAGGGCACTTCTGTCAGTGGAACAAAACATTCTTGCCCCCCTCCCCCTACTCCTGGTACAGCCCACTGATCCCCCAGATATTCTGCTCATGGGGAAGGGGGACCCTCAGGAGCCACAAGAGAAGCAAATGGAGGTTTGCAGCAGGAAGGCAGGACCCCTTCCATTAGGAAAGTTAGTCTGGATCCCATTAGAAATGTAGATGTGAATTCTGCATTCTATAGTGCTGTCTACGTTTCTGCACTTGCAGATATAGAAAATAACACCAGCCAGAACCCTTTTCCAAATATAGTTTCTGTAAGTGGTATCACTTGCGGTTGTGAGGTTATCTCTCTCATTTATGTGTTCACCCACACTTATATGATCTATGACATTTGCCCACAGGCGTATAGATCATTAGCATGCTTATATCAAAGATTAATCTTTGAGCTCTGCCAGTTAAGATTCTAGCGTGTGAGTTCTTGTGTGGGAGGATGTCATTTGCATTCAATCAACTATCTGTTTTTATTTTTTGCTTTTTAATTCCACTTCTTTAAGGGTCAGTTATGAAGTAAGCTTGTATGAGCTTGATTTCTTTAATGGGTTCTTCATTTATATTATGAATTGCATACCTGAAGTAGCTTATCTGTGATAGACATTTGTTTACATTTCTGTGGGAGCAAGAGATCAAATTAAAACTATGTATTTCTAATTGTTAAGTTGTCCTTCAATATTAGTGCTTTATGTTTTGTAGAAATGTTGCATAAATGTGCCAGACAGTTATTGAGTAGTGCAGGATGCAAAAATCCTATTTCTTCTACATAATAGTTGAAAATCTATATATACAAGAAGGGGGACTCGCGGTACTCACAGGAGGGGAATATTCCCCACAGCTCCTGGCCTGCAGAAACTGCAGCGGCAGCAAGACAACTTCATGTGCAGGGAATGTTCTTTTACTTTGGGGGGAGATTTAAGTATCCCCTGTATAGTTTTTTCAACATTTTAGATTTTTCTGCACACCTGGGGACTGCTCCAAGTGTGCAGGAAAATCTCTCTGCCCCCCCAAGTGCCCCCAATGTGGGGATTTAGATATCCGCACAGAGGGGGCAACTTGGCTATTAGATATATAGATAATTCATATTACTGTACTTAAAACAAGAAAACCTTTCCATTATTAAAACAAACTGAAATAGTGCTGTGCCTTAGCAGGTCCACAGATTTTTTTTTTCTCCTAACAGTTTACCTATGAAGCTTTCAGGAAGTTGGTATTACCTGTGGCTGAAATGTTGTTAAATCGTGTCCTCACAGATCTGTATTTTGCAGTCTTCTTGCTACTTCATTGGGTAATCTGACTTTACTGCATCATACATAATTATGATTTCTGTCAGGAGATCCATGAACAGCGAGGGGTTTTGTAAGTTAATTTCTACAACAATATATTATGCCATTGTACTTGATTTAGTAGGAATATGGTGTTTCAGGATAACTTGCAATTGAAAAGAGTTTTTAAGTTTACCATGATAAGACTTTTGTAATACAAAGCCCTAACCCATAAATTCTAGTGTAGAGAATTTATAAAACTGTAGAAAGTAGTACATTGGGTTATATTAATATTTATTCTCTATTTTAGGACCTTCCTCACCTGCTAAATCTTCCAATGTTGCAAGTATTGATAATGTAAGTATTGATAAGGGTTTCTGTAACTGACTGCATTTGTTGCGCAGAAAGGAAAAAGATAAATTTGTTGTTGTTCAGTCGCACAGTCGAGTCTGACTCTTTGCGACCCTATGGACCAGATCCCGCCAGGCCTTCCTGTCTTCCGCCGTCCTCTGAAGTTGGCTCAACTTCATGTTCGTTGCATCTATGACACTGTCTAACCATCTCATCCTTTGCCGTCCCTGTCTTCTTTGACCTTCAATCTTTCCCAGCATCAGGGTCTTCTCCAGTGAGTGCTCCCTTCTAATTTGGTGGCCAAAGTATTTGAGCTTCAGTTTCATTATCTGGCCTTCCAGGGAACAGTCAGGGTTGATTTCTTTTAGGATTGACTGATTTGATCTTCTTGCAGTCCAAGGGACTCTCCAGAGTCTTCTCCAGCACCATAGTTCAAAAGAATCTATTCTTCAGCGCTCAGCCTTCCTTATAGTCCAACTCTCACAGCCATACATGACTACTGGGAATACCATTGCTTTGACCATGCGGACTTTTGTTGGCAGCAGACAAATTGTTATGGGTACTGTTGAACCTTCTACTTGATCCTCACACCAGCTTCTTTGACATATTTAGCTGATTACCATTTATGCATAGAGGACAGTGAAAAATATAACTGTTTTTGACTTCTCACTGGTTTTTGGAAGGAGATTTTTGTATTAACTTTTTTTTAAGTCATCATGTAGTTGCAAGCCTATACTGACTTTGCTTGTACTTGGATAAAGAGATGTTGTGCTGGTGGATTATTTTTCTTCAGGTTTTTAAAAATACAGTCTTACACCTCTACTGAATTCGATACAGATATTTGTTCTTCATCTGTTTACCTTCTAAAATCTATTTGAGAGGATGACTAGGTTCACTAATTCCCTCAACTTCGTTGTGGCTCTTGATTGCTGCTGTTTCTTAGGGTAGACAGCAAAGGAAAGGCTGCTGATTTAGTGATCTACTTCCCTTTGTTCTACCTAATGCAAATTGTTTAACGGCTCTTTGTCTGTTTCACTTTGGAGATGGGAATATCAAAAGCCACAGCCCAAGAGAAGGAAGGAGGATTTTGTGCTAAACAATCAGAGTCATTTGGGGACAAAACTTAAAGCAGTTGTATCATTGTAAGAACAGTTTTTCTCAGGATTAGTGATTAGTTGAATGATGAAGGTATGAAGAACTTTACTCTTCAGTGAGTAAACACTACTGTGGACCTCTTGCCAGTGTTCCCAGGTGCAAATATAAAATATTTATCTGTATTCTAGTACAGCTATATAACGTATCCTGGCACCTGATAGTTCAACTTAACTTGTCCGGCTTGCTTTTTGAGGCGGGGCTATGGATCAGTGGTAGAACATCTGCTTGGCATGCAGGAGGTCCTGGATTCAATCCCCCGCATACTGATTTTGATTAACCAGTGGTCTGATAAGGCAGCTTCATGTGTACATTAATATGTATGTTTTCTCCATGGTTAGACCACAGAAGATTTTGGGGAACAAAATCTTACCCGCATTGTGTTTTCTGTGTTAATCCTCATTGTTGCTTCCTGCAATCAGATTTGCAAATGCAAATTGCAATATTAATACAAATTCATGGTTTTCAATGGAAGTGTTTCTTTTTATGGAGGTTTCAGGGCTGAATGTGTCATGGAAAACTATTCCCTTCAAACAGCTTGAGTTGACACTCAGGCAGGGTTCTTCTATAATTTTCATGATCCGACTTTCCTAATAGTTTCCAGTCTTGGCAAAACACTCACATCCAGCAAAAAAATCAGATTGGATTTAAGAAAATTCAGATCCTTCAAGCTGATCAAATGCAATTACTTCTGCTCAGAAATTACACTGGCAAAAAGCATCAAACAGCTACTTTTTAAGAATAGTATTTGAGAGAGGGTTTTCCCTTCTGTTTAAACTCTCTAAGGTCCACATGCATTCCCTTCGTTTTGTAGAAGAATCTTTAGAGAACAAGTAATTTCATGGTGTATGAGAAGCAAAGGATATGCTGGATCCACCTGTGCAAATAAATTAGTTCTTGTTTTAGGAGCTCAAGAACATAAATGTAGTCTACTATTATTAGAACAAGGTATAGTTTACAAAAACTGTAGAATCACTTAATATAAAATGTTCTTGGCTCAGACTTTGCAGAGTAAGAACACTGTAGTCACATCAGCTGTTAGACTAATGCAACTTTTTCATCTCTCAGAGATCTTTGGAAAACTGCATTAAAATACAGGCACTATTCAGTAACCATAGTTGAATGCGCAGTGGCATCTACTTTGTGAGCTAATTGAGTTTTAAAAGGGCATGTTCTTATGTTTATAAACATACAAGAAGTATCCAACTGTTAAATCCTTAAGGGATTTTTCCTTGGCAGACCTGATTCTATTCAAGATCTTCTTCAAAAACCTAAGTACTGTTTGTAAAAGCTCGTTTCAGGCTTTGTCTCATTGTAGAGCAAACGTTTCAGATCTGCTAGCTATATAAAACTTATGACAATAGTAAATCTAGAATAGTATATCTGTTCTTTCTAGAGTTACAAAGATCATTATTTGTCTCATAGTTTTAGGTATAAAAGCTTCAGGTTTTAAGCTGATTGAGTGTTGTGAATGTTTTCCTGGTTAATTGGGGAGATTTACTCTTGCAGCTGAAGCTATTATTTACAAAACAGAAAAAATGCTAGGCTGCATCTAGATTAGTGGACTATAAATTAGATCTTATTCTAATCAACACAGAAGCTTCCTTCTAGAAGTTATAGTTTAGTATAGTTTGATATAGTACTTCAGACTGATGTCCAAAGTTCTTCACATTCAGTATTACAATAATCCTTCAAATAGACCAGTAAAATAGGCTGGTAATGTAAGGCAGTAATTTTAAAATGTTGATTAATTCTTGTCAATGAATTATTATTAATGCCCCAAGACTAGTGGGTGCTCAGGTCACTGCTTTTGAAGAATTACATTGTTGAGGAAGGAACCTGGAGACCATAATACTTCCTTAACTAAAGAAAAAAAATTAAATCAACAGGGATCTTAAGCATCCTATTATTAAATTCCCTTTTACTCACATGAGCATACTGAATCAACAGGCCAGGCTTGTTTGATGATGTTGGAGAGGAAGGAGTCTGGACAGTTGTCATCTCTGGTGTTGCCCTGTTGGACTCCTCTGTTGAGGTGGGAAGAGTATACAATTATGTAATTCACTTCCAGAGCATTACACCCTCCTTGAGTGTCACCTTTTTTGCAAACAGTCCCGGCCCCCTTTTTCCTTCTGTGGTAGTTGACCACTAGGTTTACCGACCTGAGATTTAGAAAGACTAAAATTGCTCAGTCAGTATATCCTTTAATGCAATCAGGTCCTGGCCAGGTCCGTTTCCAGCCGTTCAGTCCATGACCTATTTCTGAAGACCATCTTGTATTGGAATCCAGAAGCCTTTTCTGAGGAGCAAAGTACTAGCTTGCACAGTCTGTTGCTCTAAGTCTGAATGGTCCATCAGTCACCCACATGAAGTTCCTCTTTATTTATGTCTGTCAGCCTCTGTCTGCATTCTGGGACTTCTCATGCCTCTTTTTCTGGCCTCCCTGGAAGCAAACCTGTCAGCCATCCACCCATACATACATACCAATGCATTTAATATAATTTGGTCATCACTTTGATTCTTCTCATAATTAAATTTTCACACTTATCAACTAAGACTATTTCAGTAATAATCTCACATTACAGATGGAAAGCAGAGACTGAAGGCCTTGCCTAAAACCACATCCAGCACTGGGGGCAACATCAAGATTAGAATTAGAGATTTCCCAGATCTCACTTTCAGGCACGACTCTCTACCAGCTTGCATAAAATCCTGAATACAGGAAAATGTCAAGCAATTACATCACGGAACAAGGCATATTTAAGGGGAAATCAATGCTTAATCAAATGAAATTTCATAGTGAGGAACATGTAACCTTTCAGCCCTTTCATTGCTGTTTGGATAAAGTTAACTAATTATCCGCTGATATGCATTTTCTGATTAATCCAGCTGAAGTTTAAGGAAAGATAGTAAGACAGGGACACTTATTATACAGTGTAACGTTTTAGGTAATTTAGTAGATGGAATCCCACATGATTTTGTCAAAGGCCAGAGCTTGGCATACAGCCTAATTTAAGGCCTGGGATAGGGGTTCCCAGCCTTTTTTAAAAAGGATTCCATTTTAACATCAGACAATTTCATGGACTCTCACATGGTGATTATTGTACTATTAGTATCCATTGATTGAAAAAATATATGACAAAAATGTACTATCAATTCAGTAACACTTTTAAATTAATTTGTATTTTTTATTAATCACGACAGCATCTACATACATTTTAGAAATAGTAGTACGTATATGTGCAAGATATATTTATTTGGTCACTTTCTCTTAGATTTACTACTTTTCAGTTAATTTTGGGTTCTGCTTACTGCGCTGTCCCCATATGTATAGAGTCAGCTGTCTGCTAGCAAAGATTAACTGCACAAGAAATTTACTGTCAAGCAAACCTGGCTTAACAGATGGGAGCCATAAGCACAAATGATTCTTAACAAACATAGCCCTCTAGCCTATAGTGGAGAACAGCGCTAAATTTACCTATAGCCAAACATCATATGTGCATCAGTTAAATGCTAATAGTTTCAAAACAATAAAGAAGTAGGGAAATGAAATAATTTTAGTTCCATATTTACACAGAAAACATCCTTTTTAAAACGGTTCATTGAACTGTGCCTTTTGGTCAAGTTCTTTTGTTTAAACCTTTTGGTATTAATTTTTACAGCTTACTTTACTTATGTGCTTGAATTTGTTTCAGAAAATAGAGGACACTTCAGTTGGAAGTCAAGAGGCCATCAGTGATGCAGTTCCACAGCCCATGCCTTTTCCACCCACTGCTGTAAGGTCAGCCTCCCCAAAGCTAGACCCTTCAGAAGTCTATCTGAAGTCTAAAACATTATTTGAAGATAAACGTGAGTATATAGACTTGCACAATGCACTGCAGTTAACTAGAAATGCTTTCTAATCTCAAACGTTTTTATTCCTGTTCAGTCTTAAAAAGGGGATGCCAGAAATGCTCCCTCTAAAGAGATCGACCACCAGGATGGCATAGAAACCTGAGCGCCATCCCAAATGTAATGCTGAATTTGTTTAATGATATTACTTATTGTTAGCACCTTTTAATGTTGTGTTACATGATTTATGATTATTATACTATTTATCGTTGTTTTTATCCTGTTGTAAGCCTCCCTGAGCCAGCCATGGCTGGGAGGGTGGGGTATAAATGTAATAAATAAATAAATAAATAAAGCATTTACCGCCAAAGGAGAGAAAGGGAAAGCCATACAAGACATTTGAAACAAGATAAGTGAAAGGAGTATAGGCAAGAAAATAATTAGCATCAGGGGGAAAAGGTAGTGAAGAGCCAAGTACTAAAGAATTTGAAGGAGATGGAGTTCCATGCAGAAAGAATCAATCATATACTACAGCATTTATTCAAACCAGTCATGTGATTGTAGTGAGCAGTCAGGAATATTTATTACATTTATATATTTCTTTCTGCCATTGCATCCAAGGCTGTTTACAATTTGGAATAATGTTGTTTTATGTATTATATATACTAGGTTAAAGGGACAAAAAGGGAAGAGGGAAAAGAGTGAACTTGGGTATCCATTGTTAGATAACATATATAATGATTGTCTAAGCAGCTAGTGGGATGGTCACTGCAAGGATTGTTTTGAGTGAGCAGATCTAGATGGCAGTTGATCCCAACAAGCTGATGAAGGAGCATCTCCCACTGATGCAATCATGTGGAACGTTGTATAGTATACATTAGTGACAACTTTGAGTTGTGCTTCCTGTTCTTTGTATAGTTTGTAATCCTGCCCACCCAAGGAAGCAGAGTATGTAATCCTCCTTGCTCCCCTCCCTCAAGTTTCCAAAGAGGGGCCTCAATCACATTTTGATATTTGTGCACCCATTTACACTCATCACAACTGTGACTACCCTAGCCTTGCAAACATAATAAGGAGAGCTTTAAACTAAATTCTGTGGGGGAGCAAGACAAAAATGCAAAGCCCAGTAACTGGAGATAAAAACTCTAAAGTTTGGTGGGGAGTGGCACGTATGCTAAATAACATTAACTTACATGTAAGTACAGGAACAAAAACCTCAGGGTGCATAAAACATGGATTCTGATGTCTCTACACAAATGTGCAGAGTATGGGAAACAAGCAGGAGGAACTTGAAGTCCTAATACAGGACGGGGACTATGACCTAATAGGCATTACTGAAACTTGGTGGGATGACACTCACAACTGGAATATTAGGATTGAGAGGTATAATTTATTTAAAAGGGATAGACAAGGAAGGGTGGAGGAGTCGCATTATATGTAAAAGAGGTATATACTTGTGAGGAAATACATGAATCTGAGCATGAAAGTCCAGTTGAGAGTCTCTGGGTAAAAATAAAAGAAGTAAGAAATAATAGTGATATTATAGTGGAGGTCTGCTATAGACCACCAAGCCACACAGAGGATTTGGATGAGACACTCCGAGAACAAATTACAAAGTTCACAAAGAGATGTGATATACTGGTGTTGTACATATTAGATTCCATGTAAAAAATGAAGTCAAATGAGGAGGAAGATCTGTTTTATTTCAATTAATAAGAAAACAGTTGGACCAAATAGTCCATCCAAAATTGACTACTTTCTTCTCAGCATATTCAGGGAATATGCTTCAATTAACAGGAAAAACCATTGGACCCAATAACTCCTCAACAATTGACAACTTTCTTCTGTTTCTTCTTCATTTTCTTCTTGAACATATTCTGAACATATTCAGGAAATACATGATATTTTATACATGGACTGACATATTCAAGAAAACAATATTCAAAAAGCATAATTGGTTACAAAAGACAGTGGTAATTTGAGTAATAATCCTCTGATTGGCCAAATGTAAAGAAACATATATCTACGTCAATCTAAGTAAAACCTAAGTGTTTACTTAACCTAACCTAAATGATAATGGGCAAGGATTCTTCATACCCTAAACAAAAGTATTCATTACTGATACGAAACTAAAATCGTCTCTGACCCAGACATTGTAAGGTTTTGCCCTTAAGAACTACAGAATCATGAACTCTATACCTATTATGTTGTCTGCTAACAATATCAGATCTACAAGAGGAAAGCCTTCTATATAACAGGCCTTTCTAACATCCTAATAAATTATTACTTAAGAATAAATCTATAAAAACCAGAGTAATATGAATAATCAAAAAAGGGGGAAATCTTTATAGTCCCATCTCTACTACAGTGGTCATGGGAGATTTCAATTACCCGGATATCGGTTGGAAATTCAACTCTGCTAAAAATGAAAGGTCCAATAAATTCTTGACTCGTCTTGCTGACAATATTTTCCAGAAAGTGGAGAGGGAAACAAGGGGATCCGCTATCTTGGACATGATTCTTCCCAACAGGGAAGAACTGGTTGACGAGGTGAAAGTAGTGGGCACCCTGGGTAGTAGTGTCCATGTAATTTTGGAATGTACAGTCTTGGGAAAGAGAAAAGCTGTACGTATTCAGACATATAGGTTGGACTTCAGGAAAGCAAATTTTGACAAACTTAAAGTTATGCTGGGTAGAATCCCATGGTCAGAAATACAAGGGTTTCAGACTTCTGGATAAATCAGTTTCCAACAACATTCACTCTGGAGGATGATAAGTTTATTGAGACATTGATAGTATCCAGCCTGTACACCAGCTGTGTTAGAACTGAGGTAAAGGTGCAAAAGCAAAAGATATACAGGGTTCAAGCAAGGGCCCTAAAAGGTTCAGAACCAATCACCCCTTGGGATTTTGCCCACCAAATGTAACTGCTGACCATCCCCCCTCCATTGTCAAGCACAGAAAGATGAGACTCAAGGACTCTAAAAGCTCTCAGGAAAGATAAGGTGTCTGGCACATCATAAGAACATAAGAGAAGCCAATGTTGGATCAGGCCAATGGCCCTTCGAGTCCAACACTCTGTCACACAGTGGAAGAAAATGGATGGGGGGGTTGAGACTCTGCACTGACTATAGGGGCTTGAATGCGGTTTCCACTACGAACACTTACCCCCTCCCCCTAATTAAGGACCTCTTGGCCAAGGGAGCTGCGGTGGTTCAAGTGGTTAAGACGCTGAACTGCAGGCTGTGAAAGGTCAGTAGTTCAGCGGTTCAAGACCCGGGTGCCGCAAGACAGGGTGAGCTCCTGTCTCTAGTTCCAGCTCCTGCCAACCTAGCAGTTCGAAAGCAAGAAATTGCAAGTAGATAAATAGGGACCACTTCGGTGGGAAGGTAACAGCGTTCCGTGCACCTTGGTGTTTAGTCATGCCGGCCACATGACCACGGAAACGTCTTCGGACAGCGCTGGCTCTTCGGCTTTGAAACGGAGATGAGCACCGCAACCCTAGAGTCGAATTCGACTGGCTTTCGAGCAAGGGAACCTTTACCTTTACCTGGCCAAGGAGACTAAGGGGAAAATCTTTTCTAAACCTGATCTCCGGGATGCATATTTCAGGGTGAGGATTAAGGAGGGGGACAAGTATAAGACTGCGTTTAACACTACACTGGGCCACTTCGAGTACCGGGTGATGCCCTTTGCTCTGCAAGGGGTTCCTGGGGTCTTCATGAATCTTATCAATGAAGTATTGCACAAGCACCTCTTCAAGGGGGTCCTTCTTTATCTAGATGATATCTTGCTGTACTCCCCCGACAAATAGTTCCATGTGAAGTTGGTGCGTGAAGTGTTGCACACATTGCACAAGCACAAACTGTTTGCCAAACTCTCAAAGTATGAGTTCCATTGTACCAAGATTGATTTTCTAGGCTATCACATCTCCCCCAGGGGTTTGGAAATGGACTCGGCCAAGGTGCAGGATGTACTGGGATGGGAGCCGCCTCGCACCCGGAGGCAGCTTCAAGCGTTCCTTGGATTCGCCAATTTTTACAGATGGGAGCCGCCTCGCACCCGGAGGCAGCTTCAAGCGTTCCTTGGATTCGCCAATTTTTACAGATCTTTTCTCGCAAATTTTGCTCAGATGAGCTTACCGCTCACGGATCTATTGAAAACGAAAGGAAAGGGGCCCAAGAGCACTCAGCTGGGTGCCAAGCTAACGTGGTCGATTGAATGACAGGAGGCGTTTAATCAGCTGAAGACTCTGTTCACATCTGAGCCAATTTTAGCACACCCCGACGAAAATAAGTTTTATTGTGCAAGTTGATGTGTCAGATGTTGCCATGGGTGGCGCCATTTTGCAAGAAGGGGGGATTAGAAGGTTGCACCTCCTTGCATATGTATCTCGCAAGTTCAATGACACTGAGCGGAATTGGTCGGTGTGGAACAAGGAAGCAGGGGAGATTAAATTGGCCCTCTTGACATGGTGCCACTGGTTGGAGGGGGCGTGGGTGCCATTTGAAGTCTGGACTGATCATAAGAACCTGAAGGTATTGTGGACGCCCCGCAACCTTAATGCTAAACAGTTGCAGTGGGCAGATTTCTTCTCTAAGTTTAATTTCACCCTCCACCATTTCCTAGGCAAAGCCAACTCTCTAGCGGATTCGTTGTCCCGCCTACCTCAACATGACCGTCAGTGCGAGGGAGTGCTGGGGGGGGGGATGAAGTTCGCCTCTGCCCTTTAAAACTCTGATCAGAAGGAGCTGGAAAGGGAGGGAGAGGTGGAAGAAAGGGTGAACGGCTACTGGTACCATGGACACAAACTCTTTGTGCTGTCTGCCTTGCGGGGGGAGGTCATATCTGCAGTGCATGGCAGCAAACTGGTGGGGCACTTGGGCTTCGTGAAATCGTTGCATTTCCTACAGCGCCAGTTCTGGTGGCCCAGGATGAGGAAAGATCTTTCCCTGTTTGTCCAGTCATGCCAGACGGCTGTGGGAGGTGATCTCCATGGATTTAATCATTGATTTGCCCCCCAGCAGGGGGAAAACGATTCTATGGGTAATAGTGGATCTTTTTACCAAGCAAGCCCATTTCGTTCCATTTAAGTCTATGCCTATGCCTATGGAACGCCAAGGCATTCCTCTAGCATGTTTTCAGGCTACACTGCCCCATAAAATAATCTCTGACCACAGAGCGCAATTAATTTCTAAATGCTGGAAAGAGCCCGTGGATTTGTTGGGGGTGGAGTGGGGCTTAAGCAGTTCTTACCACCCAGAAACTGATGTACAAACAGAACGGGTGAATCAAACCCTGGAACAGTACCTCCAACTATCAACAGGATGACTGGAAGGGGCTCCTCCATTTTGCTGAATTTTGCTATAATATAGTAAAGCCATAATAATGCAGGGGTCTCTCCATTCATGGCCCTCTCTGGATATGAGCCCCCTCCCCTCCCCTTCTTGACAGGCTCTCCCATGCATGCAGGGGATGTTGGGGACTGGTGCCAGCATTTGCAGAATGCCTGGCCACTTCTGTGTAACACTTTAGATAGGGCCAAAGACGCTTATAAAGTGCAGGCTGACAAAAAACGGTCTGAGGGCTGGGACATCCAGCCAGGGGAATCGGTCTGTGTTTCCACTAAGAACATCCGGGGTCTTCACCCTACCAATAAATTGAGGTGGAAGTTCATCCGGCCTTTTCAGGTGTTGCATAAGATCAATGATGTGACAAGATCAATGATGTTACTGTTGAGCTGGACTTGCCTAAGAATTTTAAGTATTTGCATCCAATTTTCTATTTCAACCTCTTAAAACGAGATCCTGGGCCAAATGTTTGGAGACCCGAACGAGCACAGCCCCCCCCAATAGTGCAAGGCGAACCACATTTTGAAATTGCTGATATATTGGACTCTAAGCTTAAGCGTAATAAGTTGTACTATTTGGTGTAATGGACTGACTTTGGGCCACAACATCATGAGTGGCTGGAGGTGGGTCACATCAAAGCTCCTCGGCTCTTGCGCGAGTTCCATCATTGTTTCCCGGAGAAACCGGGGGGGGGAGGGTTTTGGGAGGGCAAGATGTCAGTTAACACTGCCATTCCCTGGAATGTGTGTGCGGGATATCCTCCTCTCCTCTCGGAACTCTGGGTGCCCTGCTGATTTGGACCATTCTTATGAAGTGCTGTGTGGTGTGATCTGACTATCAAACCCTGACAAGCTTGACATCTATACTTGGGAAAGATTTAGAACAAATCATCAGAGAGTCTTTGAGCATTTAGAAAGGACAGCTGAGATTACTAAGAGCCAGCATGGCTTTCTCAAGAATGAGTCATGTCAGACTAACCTTATCTCTTTTTTTGAGAAAGTTCTTACCTTGCTGGATCAGGGAAATGCTGCAGACGTAGTTTATCTTGATTTCAGTAAAGCTTTTGATAAGATTCCACATAATATTCTTGTTGACAAATTGGAAAAATGTGGTTTGGATCCTATGACTGTTAGGTGGATCTGTAACTGGTTGACAGATAGCACCCAAAGAGTGCTTGTGAATGGTTCCTCATCCTCTTGGAGAACAGTGATGAATGCCTCAAGGATTTGGATGAAGTGGTAGAGGGAACTGTTTATTAAATCTGCAGATGATACTAAATGAGGAGGGGTAGCAAATACGGTAGAAGACAGAGTCAGGATACAGGATGAACTTGACAGGCTGGAAAACTGGGCTAAAACAAATAAATGAATTTCAATGAGGATAAATGTAAAGTTCTGCATTTAAGTAGGAAAACTCAAATGCATAATTATAGATTGGGGAAGACTTGTCTTGGAAGTACTGTGTGCAAAAAGAATCTAGGGGTCTTAGTAGACCATACACTGAATGTGAGTCAGTGGTGTGATGCAGTTGCTAAACATGCAAATGTGGTTTTGGGCTGTATCAACAGAAGTATAGTGTCCATGCGAAGTGATGGTACCACTTTACTTTGCTCTGGTTAGACCTCACCTAGAGTATTGTGTTCAGTTTTGGTCACCAAAATTTAAGAAAGTTATAGACAAGCTGGAATGTGTCCAGAGGAGGGCAACAATGATGGTGAGGGGTCTGGAGACCAAGTCTTATGAGGAAAGGTTGAAGGAGCTGGGTGTTTAGCCTGAAGAGGAGATGACTGAGAGGTGATATGATAACCATCTTCAAGTACTTGAAGGGCTGTCATTACAGAGGATGGTACGGAATTGTTTTCTGTTGCCCCAGAAGGTCGGACCAGAACCATCAGGTTGAAATTAAATCAAAAGAGTTTTTGACTAAACATTAGGAAGAACTTCCTGACAGAG
>NW_015160223.1:392026-425770 GCF_001447785.1 Gekko japonicus | reverse complement strand
GGTTCCTCAGTGGAACAGGCTTCCTCAGGAGATGGTGGGCTCTCATTCTGACAGCAATGCAGATTGTGTGAACTTAGGCAGATCATGAGAGGGAGGGCAGGAAGGGTTGCCTCAGTGCTTAGTTCTTGTGGCCCTTTCTTACATGCCCAGGGAAATGCTGATTGCCACTTTGGGGTCAGGAAGCAATTTTTTTCCAGACCAGTTTGGCCAGGGATCCTGGAGATTTTTGTCATCTTCTGGGCGTGGAACAGCGGTCACTGAGGGTGAGGGTATTTGTGAATTTCCTGCCTTGTGCAGGGGGTTGGACTAGATGACCCAGGAGGTCTCTTCCAACTCTATGATTCTTTATCCTGTTTGCCACACTCAAGCCCAGTTCCTCTCATCAATGGCAGGGATGAACATGCCATGAATTCTCTCTAGGTTCCTCACCAAGACTCCCAAGCCCCAGTAGTCTTCTGACAGCAACAAACTAGAAGAAACACCTCTTTCCAAACGTTCATCTCCAGTGGTGATTGCTTTTCTACAGTGGGGAGGGTTATAGCAATCATGTTAGATTGCCACTAAATATTTTGCCAAGCTCAAGGCAGTGAAAAATCCTCAACTCTAGCTGTCAAGAATCCTAAAGCCCTTTCCTTCTGGAATCTTCTACTTGAAGGATCAGTTTTATGTTTCCTCAGCCCTGAACTCCCTTCCCCCTTTCTGAAGTTCTGTAACAGGATTATAAAGAAAGAGTGAAACAATCCAGCCAGGGGCAAGATATTCCCCTCAGATGGCTAGTAAACTGTCAATGTTCTCCTGCATTCCTCTCTGGGTGTAGCCTAGTTCAAAGCTTGAGACATGGATTATTTGGCTGTTTCCAACAGAAATGGTCAGTTGTAGGCTTGAGATCGAAACTCCAAAACTAGGCTAACAAACCATTTTCTGGATGCAAGTTATTTGGACAGCTGTTAGATGGCCACTGAAGCAAAAGACACTGACAAGAAAAACTTCCTCTAATGGTGTACAAAGAAACATGCACCCTAGAAAGTCTTTTGTCCATCCAAGGTAGTTAACAGAGCCAATTCGAATGCGGATAGCTCACATATCTGGCAGTTCCCAAAAGGGATGGCTCTGTAATTTGTCTTAACACTGTTCTGTCTGCACTAGTGGCAGCCCCCTTTAAAGTACTGTAATCCATTACACTGAAAGAGCTCACTTTGAAGACAGTGTTCCTTGGAAGGTGGGTATTGCAGAAGATTCTGGGGGACTGATTTTTTTTACTACAAAGAGAAGGACTTCCATTCCTGGATAAAATTGCTGTTATATATCCCGTTGAACAAAACTACCTTGTGGCCACCAAGGGAAGTTTTACCTTACCTGTCAATTTCCTGTTCTTCATGGAGATGCAGTGCAGTCTGGCTCACTTTTCAGTGCTGTTCCTCTCTGTTTTATTTAGAAGTGGGGTTAGGTAATGTTTGTCCTTGTGTTCTCATATTTCTTTCTTCTATTTGCTTATGACAAAGAATACTTGAAGCCCTACCTTGCTAAGTAACTTCTGGGTATGTAGGGGTCCCTTCTTTCCAGTGGAAAACTTTATTGGAGGAGGACCCTATCTGTAATTGAGAGTAGAAACAATTCCAGTGAGAAGATTGATCTACATCTTCCAGGAAGAATAAGAAATTAACAGATAAGGCAAAATCCCTGTGTTAATCATATATAGCAAGCAGTATTTTCATTATTTCTTAACATTATGCAAGGTACTGTAACCAGTCTCCCAAAGAGACATTATCCCAGTTGTTAGTAACAGAAATGAGTGCAATACTAGCAAAACAGAGGCAGACCACAATAAAATGTTGTGAATTGTACACTACAAAATAGCTCATATGTCATAAAACATTTAAAATTTTACATTATATCAGTCCAGTTTGAAACAGTGATTCAGATACTTCAAATAATTGCAGAAATATCAAACGGCAACTAGAACTGATAACAGCACCAGCTAAAAGAATAACATATTAAACAGAAATAAAATCAGAAACCACCAAAGACTTCATGAAACAGTCTTGGCCTGCTTTCTAAAACTGTGCTGTTTCCACTGTGGTGACGGTAGATCTGACTAAAATGCAAACAAACCAACATTGTCCCTTGGAAACTCATTAGCCAGGAATGAATTTCATATGTGAAGTAAGGGATAGGCAGTCAGCTCTGACATTGACCTACTTAGTATTGTGTAACTGTCATCAAAATTTTTGTTGGAACTTTGTTTCCATTCTCCCCCAGATCAGGGATTTTTTTAAAAAAAAAATTCAAACATAGGTTTGACAATAAAACCCTATCATTTTTGTCTTTAAGAAGCATTTCATTAAGGTTTTTAATCAGCTTGTTGCAGATAGTATTGTAAAGATCAGACAACTTTTGGCAATTAAAGCCTGTTGAACTGTAAACTGGTAATCACAATGAAAACACAAATGCAGAGCTTTGAGGTCACAGCACCATGCAGTCTTTGTTAGTAAACACTGTACTAAATCTTTTTCAACTTTAGCAAATATTAAATAGTAATAGAATGGCAGTATATCTTTTTCTTGGAATTTCTGTGTTAAATTCATAATCATATCCTATATATGTGTTTGTGTGTGTGATGCATATATATTTATTTAAATGTAACTTACATACATACATAGAGAGAGCCTTGTCACCCTGATACTTCATACCTGAAATTTCTCCTGTTTGAATGTAATGGGGGGTATACATTATCATCATGCATGAAGCTTGGAAGTGTTCATTTTTTCAACCAGTAAATGGGTTGGAAAGCTAATATTTGAACTGTCTTCAAGACACAGAGCAACTGGCTGAAGAGTGCTAGAAAGAATAGAATTGTCAGCAACATGAATTAGTGGCACCATATTATCATTTTGAAATATGAATGGCATTGCTTTTAAGATCATTCAATGCTGAATTATAAATAACTTTATCTGAAGCCTTGCAGGTAAGTTCACCAGCTATTAGGCCATAAATGTTTATTACCTTGCTTTGCGACACATACCTATTTTAACCAATCTTGAATTTAAAAATAAGAAGTGTAAAGCTTTATTGCTTTGTCATCTGAAGTGACTTGTCAGTGGCTATTTTCTAACTTTTATTAGCCTGTCAGTAGAAAAAAAACTTATTAGTAGGAAAATTGGAACTAGGAGCCAAAATGTAATGAGTTCATCACTTGCTTCAAATGTATTGAGAACATAAGAACAGCCAATGTTGGATCAGGCCAATGGCCCATCCAATCCAACACTGTCACACAGTGGCCAAAAATACCAGCTGCCATCAGGAGGTCCACCAGTGGACTAAACATAAGCTAAGCAGTCTATAAACTAGTAAATTTGGGAGAAGTAAAAAATTTGGCAAGGATAGCTAAAACTTGAACTAGAAGCTTGCTTTTTAACTGATACCAGAATCAGATACCTCTAACCAGAGGTGAATAAACTGCAGTTGTTTGGCCAAGTTTGTTTAATTTAGCTGACCTGTTAAAATTTATGTTCAAACCTTTTGAGGTTTTTAAACCCAATTGTCCTTTGACTTGAGACTTGCACTTGCTACCTTTATGTGACAATCAAAGTGTTCATAATTTGTAACTGCAGGTGTCTAAAAGCTAATACCTGCATTTTTAACATTTTAATTGTCAGCTTCACTACAGCTCAGCTTCTGTTAAGTCATATCTTCCATGAGCATATCAAGGTGTTGCCACCCCCTCCCCATTGTTCCTGAAGAAGACTAGGAGAGTGTCTCAGCCTTGTACAGAGTCTTCCATCATCCATTTTACACTGGGCAAAGTGAACTCAAGGAGACGTATCTGAGGGCTTCCTGTGTTAAAATAAACTTTGTGTTTGGGATTCACTTTTGTTCCTCTTGCTATGGGCCAGGAAGCACAGAATCCTAAAGCCTGGTCTCCCCTGGTGTGCAATCCTAGGGGAAAATATCTTTATTGTTAGGCTATATTCGCTTCTCTGAATTAGCTTGCATTTTACAACATATTGGAGTTTATCTTAATTTCTGTAATGCTGGAACAGATTGCTTCTTAGTAAGCTGTAGTTGTGTTAGAAAGCAGACTTTTTTACCAACAGGAACAGTTGGAGTAGAAAAGAATAAGAGTCCAGTAGCACCTTAAAGACTTAACAAAATTTGTGGTAGGGTATGAGCTTTTGTGAGTCACTGCTCACTTCTTCAGGAACCATTGGGCTTGTAATATTTTTAGATGTATTTGCATGTGTTTATTCTGCAGTCAGGATGGTAATGTCCCTCATGAGTCAATACTGCAAGCAATGCTCCCCCTAAACTGTGGAGTCTTGTGAGCAAAAATTCTACTTTGTGAGCTACTGGCATTAAAGCTGTGAGCGAGCGATTTGGTTACTGCATAAATTAGTTTGCTCTGGAGCCATCCTTCCTGAGCTAAGACAAAAATGTGTGAGCCGGAGGCTAAAAAACTGTGAGCTAGCTCACACTAACTCGGAGGGAACACTGACTGCAAGTATCATTTAAAGTCATAGCCCTCAAGCCAGGCCTCAGATTTTTTTTATCATCTGCGATGAGTAATGTAATTAGTGATTTTTAGCAAGTTCATTGATTTAATTATCGTGATTTTCCCAAGAGATGGGAACTAGGTAATAGACTTGAAGCATTCACCTGTTTTTTTTGTGCAATAACAATTTCAGTCATAACACTTTCCCCTTCAGTTGTGTTAAGGTCTCTATGTATGAAATGCTGGTTAATAAAATGCAAGAAAACCTGCAGTGATGTGAAGGGGGGTGGGGAATCCAGTTTTCTCTGTTGCCAGCAGCTCCGGCCTGCATCCTCTGCCCTGCCATCTCCTGCAGACTGTCACTTGCTTATCCCAGCTGCTACCCCTCCCTTCCACCACTATGGCAACCCAAAAATGATGTTCAGAGTCCAAATATTTGCTTTTTACAGATAAGGTTGGGGGTTATTTATTTACTTGGAATATTTATTTGCCCCCTCTCCAGAGAACATAGTCAGCGTTATTCTTGTTCTTTCTGATATCGGCTTGTTATCCAGAACCGTGCATCACAGCTGTGGCTGGCCCCACTGTGTGGGTTTGGCTATCCATAAAATATTATTTATTATTTTTGCTTGGTAGCTCACTTTTATTTTCTACTAGACCATTGCGGATTTCAGGGCCTCCATAATGTTTCCTGTAACAATAAGATAATTACTAGAATAATCAGACCTTATGCCAGCTGTGTTAATAAACAGAAGACAAATAATTTAAATGTAATACAGTCTTCAGTGCTTACTTAAATTTGTACATTCTCTGGGTAGTATTTGGGCTTATGAATAAGCACTATGTATTTGCTGTTAAAAGAGTCAGTACAATGTTTAGGTTCAAGTCCTATCCAAAATAAGTAGAGTACCAACAAGTTTTTGAAGAAAACAAGTTCTGTGGAACCTGAAACACTACCACATGTTGGTGGGAATTCACAAAATACAGTTGACTTTTTCAGATTTTACAGATCGGGGGGGAGGGATAGTTTAATGATAGAGCATATGCATGATTACCAAATTGAGGTGCTAGTACCTCCAGGTGAAATTATCTCTGTCCCTGTGCTGCTACCAATCTGTGCATAAGACCCTCAGGTCCACTCCCGTTTAGAATAGATGATGCTGGGCTGGATAGACCCATGTTCTGGTTCGTGTTCAAAGGTGAAATTATATGCATAGTTACTTGAAAATTAACCCTATTAAACCCAGTTGTACTTATTTCTGAGTAAATATGCACATGATCAGGCTGAAACTTGTTCAGTGGGTTTTTGTTTTTTTGTAGAAACCAGTAGCAAATTTCTTGCCACCTAGAGAGAACAAAAGCAGATGTAAAAGTAGAGTCCCGTGCCTTTTCTTTCCACTGTCTTTAGCTGAGAATATATCAGGAAAGAAGGGGGAACACAAAGACAGCTGGAGTGCTGTGAACAAAGTTTGGCTGAAAATGAAAATAAAATGGGCTACAGGCCAAAAGTTACTATGGTCTTAAAGGCATGGTGAAGCAAATTCCTTTGCCTTAAAAGGCAGTCACCAGGACTAAAAACTTCCTCACTACTGTGGACCTGGTGATTGCTTTTGTGGAACACTGGCTGGGGAGTAATGCTTGGGTTAGTATATAGCAAAGCTGCACAGTATTCTTCACCCAAAGAGTGATTAACACATGGAATTCACTGCCACAGGAAGTGGTGGCGGCTACAAGCATGGACGGCTTCAAAAAGGGAATTAGATAAGCATATGGAGCAGAGATCCATCAGTGGCTATTAGCCACAAGGTATAGATAGGGGCTCTGGGGCAAGTGATGCTCTGTCTTCTTGGTGCTGGGGGGGGCAACAGTGGGAGGGCTTCTAATGTCCTGGCCCCACTGGTGGACCTCCTGATGGCACCTGGTATTTCTGGCCACTGTGTGACACAGCATGTTGGACTGGATGGGCCTTTGGCCTGATCCAACATTGGCGTCTCTTATGTTCTTACGTTCACAGTCAGGAAAGCGTGGAGTCACTTGAAGGAAAACACTCATAAATCCAATATATTGCAACAAATAAAAAACTTATTGAAGTTTATTCATATTTACGTTATTAGTGTTGCCAGCACCAGGTTGGGAGATTCCTGGAGATTTTGGGGGTGGAATCTGGGGAAGGTGGAGTTTGGAGTAGGGAGGGACTTCAGTGGTATAATGCCATACAGTCCACCTTCCAGAGTGGCCATTTTCTCCCAGGGAACTGATCTCCATTGCCTGGAGATCAATTGTAGTCTCAGGAGATGGAGGTTGGCAACCCTAATCCACATGCATTTTTGTAGTAGAAGAAACAGAAGCCTAATCTAAAAAATACTGTTTCCTGTTACAGGTGGCTAGCTAGTCCAGAAGCAGGTGTCTGCATGCATGAGATCATGGGTGTGGTCTTGGCTATCTTGCACATGAGATATTTGCAGAAGCATCTTGCCTTCAGCAAGACCATGAGGAGAGAGAACAAAGGCACAGGAAGAAGTCAGAGAGGAACTTCTAGCTAGACAAAGAGCGACTCCCACATGTACACAATCTCATTCCAGATAAAAGGGAAATATAGCAACCTCCAGTGTCCAGGCATGCTGAGTCACCTTTACTCTAACAATGTGTACACTTGACTGTATAAAATCCTAGGTTGAACACTGCTCAATGTAGGTACCAGAGACTCAGATAACATCTCAGGATGTGTCATGGGTTTACCCCCCTGTCATCAGTGTACCAGCTACTGTGCATTATGTCAGAAATTTGCTGAAACAAGTACAATGTACATACTACTGGACTGAGATGTGGAAAAGATATTTGGAGTATGACCCAAAGTCCTGTTGTCAAAGTCTATGACATGGAATCTAAAGATAGGACTGAGCCTCTGTTGCTACCTGACTGGCAGGTCTTCCAGCACCCGAGGCTTCACTTAATCTGCTAGCCTGCTATGACAGACTGTCAATGGTTAATGCCTAACAGAGTCTGAGAACCTTTGAGTGGCAGGCTGTTCAAACGGAATTCTGTTGAGAGAGTCAGTTAAGAAATGGCAGTTGGGTACTGACAGTTGAAGAAGAGACAGTTAAGCACTGGCTGTGGACTGGGAAGGAGGCAAAAGGAGCGAGAGAATCAGAGAGGAACCCCATTCAAGCCAAAAAGGGAAATTGCGTCCAGTTAAGAGAAGTACCCCCAGCCCAGTGAAAAGGGAGATGGCTCTTAAAAGAGGAGTGATTGCTGGTCTGTGTATATAGAAGGATTTTGGGAACTTGGTTGTATATTCCTCCCTTCTAGACTTTTAAGAGTCAGTGAAACTCAGATACCTATGCTTGAGTGTTTGATCAGAAACTGAAAAGAACGCCTCTCTCCTCAAAGTTTTAAAATACCCTTTTGAATAGCGGGAACACTTACTTATTGACAATAAATTATCTGGAGTTAATGTGATTACAAAGTTGCTTCAGTTTTTTTATCGGTTCACCTCATACATCCTAGCCCTGATTCCACCTGACCTTTTTCTCCTCTAAGTTAAATAAAACTTTTTGTTTATTTTGAACTTTCAAAAGTCTCTTGTGTGCCATTTCAGAAGCTGAATATAAGAAAGTGATTTTGTCTGTGTATATGTGTGTGTGTGTGTGTTAAAGCAACTGGGTGAAAAGAAGAAAGAAGAAGAAAAAAGGGAAAATCCTGTATATGAGGGGGGAAAGAGGGTGAGATTGGCATACCTACAATTACACCACAAAGGGCAAACTGCTAAAAGGTGTCTGCTTGGAAAATGAGCTAAAGTGACCTCATATGTGAAAAATTGGAAAAATCAGGCGTCAGATTCTGGAAATTGTGAATGTATAGCTGAAGAAAGTAGGGGATGAGGCAACACGTATTGATTTTTTCCTTAGAAGAATTTATGATTATAAATGTTAAGGTTAAGTTAGTCACATGCATTCATTACAATTTATGATTTTTTAAAAAAATTGTAGAGGAGTCTTCAGTAAAAGAAATGGTAATAAAGTAAAAGGTCTCGAGCAGTGCCATCCTAAGCAGAGTCACATCATTCAAAGTCCATTGATGTTATTGGGCCTAGAAGGGTGTAACTCTGCTTATGATGGCACTGCAAGCCTTACAAGAAGTTCATATTTACAGAAACAATAATCCTTACTAAATGGAACAAATTCACATTCTCTCTGTTGCAGAGGGAAATGTGTATATCTCATAGCTGGAGTTAGGATACCCCTAGATAGGTCCAGAACACCAGGGCTTCTGGACCGGGCCCACTTCTTTCTCCCCCCCCCCAATCCTTGTTGTCCTGCCACCCACGCTACCAGCTGCACATGCTGCCCTGCATAGTTGGTGATGGGCATTCGTGCAGTGGGCATGTGGATGGGGGGAGGCTTGTTAGTGAGATGGAAGAGAAACTGCATGGGTGGACAGTGGAGGGGGGGGCCCATTGGAGGTGTAAAATTTCCAGAGGTTTTGAAACCATTTTTTAAGAATGGGTTTTTAATATCATTTGGTGAGCTGGGAATGAAGATTTGGGAAGAAAATTAAATATATGCAGTACTAAAATTGTATTAATTGGTGTAATTATGGAGTTTATAAAAGCTTTAGATTTCTACAAGCAGATTTATAAATACACTCAGTACTACAGTTAGAGAATGCTGCAAATGCTGAACCTTATGCTATCTTAGCACATTTCTTTTATTCCAAAAGAGAAGGGTTTTTTTTCTGGGCTTTCACAATTCCATCCCATTTTTTTCTGAGCACGTGCACTCGTGCGTGCACATATACACACCCCGACACCTGGAACAAATCTAGCTCTCTTTTGACAAAATTTCACTTCGAAAGCTTTTAAAAATATTTTAAACAATAATTTTACATACATAAACTTGACAAAACATAAGAAAGGAGGGTAGTGATTACATACAAACAACTGAATGCCACAAGTCTGCAACTTATTTTTCTGTCTCTTGGGATTCAAACCTTTCCAGAAATCAGTCAGCATTACTTACTACAGATGGTAATCATTTATCCTTACTGGTGTTTGTAGCTTGAAAGTATCTGTCGTTTAACTAATTTTCCTTTTCTGAAGAAGAATTTTAATTTTATGCCCTTTGAAATAGTAAAATGTAGCTGCTTGTGTAAACACAGTTCTTCCCATCTTAATTAGCTCCAAACACAAAGGATTTGGATGTTTTCCTGAGAAAGCAGGAGTCTGGTTTCGGCTTTCGGGTTCTTGGAGGCGATGGACCAGATCAGTCTGTAAGTAAAATTACCCATTGGTTGCTGCATGCTTGTGCTGTGTTTCCATATATTTTCTTAATACTATCTTACTTTATATATGTAAGCTAGCCAGCTTGTATTGTTGTTCGTTTTTCAGTTGCATAGTGTTCACACCATATAGCTAGAATATTTCAGGTTTTTTTCATCTTGCTCCTGCTAGCTAGTTCTGTAGTGCAAAGACAGTGTGGGTTGGGACATGTTCGCAACACTTTAGAATGTGTTATCGGTGGAGGTGAAATCTCCATATTTACATTCAGGAGACAATTTTCAAAGGGTTTTCTGCTCGTTGTTGATTTTGCTCTGCTGTTGATTTTATTGTCCACCTTGGAGACCCTGATTGGGTAGAAAGGCTGCATAGAAAGGCTGCATAAAAATGATTTTAATAAATGTTAGTGTTTCTGTGGGCTGTGAATTTAGATGTGGACTGCTGTTTTATCTTGGTGTGTCATCTTGGTTGATCTTGGTTTGTGGCATTAACTGTTGTGGGTACATAAGCATACTTTTGTAAATTGCCTTGGGCCATGTATGTTAAGAAAGGCCATTTGTAAACATTTTAAATAATGAATACAACATTGTCTGACTGCATTTCTAGATTTTAGTTTAATTTTGTCTTTAAATTATCATTGGAAAACATCCTCACTTAAGCACCATTCTTCATTATCTCTTAAGCTTATTAGACCCCACAGAGTTCAACTCTTAGTAAATGGGTCAGATGATAAGATTTGGGTTAATTACTTCATTTATTAAGAGATTGTGTCTGATATGCAGGGTCATAAATCTGAAAGCTTGTAAGAGTTTGCATTTGTGCTGTGGGGTTTGTAACTCATTCACCTGCCACTTGTTCCTTGTATTTCATGTGTCACAACATTGGGGTGTGCCCCCAGTGTTTATTTGATCGGGTTGGCTTGGGATGTGAGGAACTTTGGGTAGTGTTCCAATTAAAAAATCAATCCCTTTTGATATCTAGACACTGATTTTAACCATACCTGGGTTCTGGTCCAATAACTTACTCCAGTTACTTAAAAATTGGAATCAGAAATTTATTTACAAAAGAACTATATATATAAAAACATACGAGTAAGGGAAGGGGTATGTACACTGAAACAAAGACAAACATTTTAAAAAAACCCTGGCTCTCTATCCACTAACACTGACCCTGTGCAGCAGTCTTCCCAGCAGTGCTGACGTAGAAGCAGAAATACTGAAGAGAGTGACAACCTCTGCCTCCAGGTTCACGAGCTCTCAATGCAGAAGATTCTTCCCTGTTGTTCTCTCATATCTTCTGTGCGAATATCCTTGTATTTTTTGGTAGTTCCTGACTCCTGGCTTTATCCTAGCTCAGCTGTCAGTTCTTGATTGACTGACCAATCACAAGGATCAGTCAATTGATCTAGATCGTGAACCGTCAAGATCGTCTGCTGTCAAGCAGTTACTTTGACAGCTCACAGCTGGCCACTATCAAGCTAACTGGTAACTGACTGGAGGTGGTCATTAGTAAGGTACATTGTAGCTTGGAAACAATCCAGACAAAATTTAGGGATTAATAATTCTACAGAAAATACAAATACTTCATTCCTGAGGACCCACTTTCATGACAGCATGGCAGATAGCTTTTGTAAATCCAGGTGTCATGAGGAGGTTGTTGAGCAGTGTGGTGGTCAGGGAATCACCCCCCAGTAGTCTAGGCAGTATGGTAATTATGATACAATTTTTGCTGGGAAGTGCATTCTGTAGATGCACCTTTATGATGCAGATGGGCAAGAATTTTTAGAAAATTTTGACTCTTGACCAAGTTGTTTTAAGAGTGGTGGTGGAAAGTGCTGTCAAGTCACAGCTGACTTAGCAGCAATGTGATAGAGTTTTCAAGGGAAGAGACAGTCTGAGGTGGTTTGCCGTTGCCTAACTCTGTTAGACCCTGGACTTCCTTGATGGTCTCCCATCCAAATACTAACCAGGACTGACCCTGCTGTCAGGATCCACAGCAGGACAACGAAGACAGCACAGAAGCAATTAAGCGCATGGAAAGGAATGCAAAGCATTAGAAACATACACCCCACTTATGGCAGCCATAGCTGACACCTGCTTAGCTTCTGAGATGAGATCAGGCTGACCTGGGCCATCCAGGTCACGGTGTTTTAAAAATACTTAGTATAAAAGAACATTCTGCCCAAGAGAAAGGGTGACGTTTTATATTTGTCTTTTTCTTGGGCTTTAGGGGATAACATAGGTGTGCTACCATAAGGATGTGTACAAAACCTTATGTAGGTCCAGTGTGGTTTTTAATCTGGTGTATCCTGTCCTATATGAGTAAAGGTAAAGGTTCCCTTGCTCGAAAGCCAGTCGATGAGTACAGGTACCTAAATTAAAATCATAATACACTGGTATAGTGAATGAACCATCTTGTCCCAAACTGTCCTTGGCTACCACAATCTAACTTGAATTTTAAAAAGAAACACTTTTCACAAGTTTTGGATTCTTGTAGGTTCAGAATTTGTCGTGTTTCCAAAAGGAGGGTATTGTATATCTGAGGAGCGACAAGTGAGAATACCTTCTTGCACATCCTTGAGTTCTAATGGTACATGAGTTTATCATACGAGTGATCCCAGTTAATTTTGGAGACTTTGATTTGAACATAGAGATGGAGGTAGTGTCTCAGATATACTAGATCAATCCATTTACGCCCTAGGGTAACATACAATAACCTTACTATTTAGAAGGTTTTGTGTTTTGTACCAGCTGAGTATTTTTATCAAAGGCAGTTTTACAATGCTACAGACATAAATAGTAATACAAAAGTATGTATTTCAAGAATTACAGTGTTAATAACAGTATCACACTATCTTACATACACTCTCAAGTATTGTTGGAAATGAGATTTTAGACTGAATCTTCTTCCATATTAGACAAATACTCTGATAGCTTTATGTTTTTCACACTAAAACTGGTCTGCTTGTTTGCTAGATCTACATTGGAGCTATCATTCCACTGGGAGCAGCAGAGAAAGATGGCAGACTACGTGCTGCTGATGAGCTTGTGTGCATTGATGGCATCCCTGTCAAAGGGAAATCACATAAGCAAGTTTTGGACTTAATGACTAGTGCTGCACGAAATGGCCAGGTGCTACTGACAGTCCGCCGAAAGATCTTCTTTGGTGGTATGTGCAATGTCTACAAATTAAGGCTGTACTCTTGTGCTTGGTATTGCTTTTTGTTACAGCATCGATTAATCCAAAATTCTTCCTTCATGTCCTTTAAGTGCTATCCATTCTAGAGGTAGTAACGCATATTTCGATATATTGTATTTAAAATACTGAGCAATAAAAGAGCCAATATCACAGTATCCACAAGCAAATCATGTAAGATAGAATCATACCAATAAACTCACAGGGCTTTAGCATTAATGCCTGGTTTAAGTTGCTAGAGAATCCCTACCTTTAACAACTTATACCCAGAATTAATGTTTGTTGGTCTTAAAGGTGCCACTGAACTCAGACTTTGTTCTATGTAGTTTCATGTTATCTGTAGATGTAGAAAAAGTAAATATTTGATATTAACTCACTCAGGAAATATAGACAGTATTTTAAAGGTTGTTTTTAAAAAATTCTTTATTCTGAAGTAGTTCTAAGTGGGGGTAGCCTTTCATTCAGAGACATTACTTCATTCTGATTACCAGTCAGGGCCCTCTTGCAAACAGCATCAGTAAGCTTCCCCTTGGTTCTAACACCAGCCCTGTCCAGTTAGCAAGCAGCAGGGTTTGCATCATAGCTTGTAACCAAGGCTTGCAACACAAATATCTGTTAGATGCTTAACCACCAACACCCTGTTCCCATCATAGTTAGAAGTCTGAGTTGTGTGGATAGGGCCTTGGCTTTGAGGCACTGGAAAGAAGAGTGATCTTCGGTGCAGCAAGGGAGATGACTAGTATTCACCCCAGTGAAGGCTGTGAGCTGTGCCCAGCACAATTGCTTGGATTTTTATCCTCCCCTCCCAGGAAGAAGCTGACATCTGCTCTGCTGCAACAACTCGGTCTCCTTATCGCTTAGCTGATTGCTGTGCCACCTGGTGGCACATACTCCATTTTGGAAGAGGCTGAGGTGGCAGCACTTCCTTGCTACTGCTCCTAGCCAAATACTGACACTTCATGTCACGTTAATCCATGATCCTAAATACATGTGACAACCCCAATATCATAGTCTCACCCATGTAGCCTGACCTTATCTGGGATGCAGTTCACCCAGAATTTCTATAGTCAAAGAAGTGCAGGGTTTTGCGACATTGAAACTGGCTAAATTAAAAGGACTTTGTTGAAAAATGGAGGGATGCATAATAAAAAGACAGAAAGACAAAGGAGTCTGCTCCAGTAACTGACACAGGGACAGCCTCTCTCTTTTGCGTCTTCTCTTTCAACCGAAGCAGTTAATGTGCATGTAATGATTCCTTGTTTTAAGAGTGTGTGTGTCTCTTTAAATGTTTGGTTGCAGTGCAGTGAATGCAGAGTAGAGTGATTGAGAGAGAGAAGTGTGCTGTGATTGGAGGATGAGAGAGTGTGGAAGGAGTTTTTAAAGTGGATCTGTGTGAGTGTCAGTGGGTGCGTTCAGACGCAGCGTTTGCAACGGTATAGGTGCCAGTTGCAATCAGTGTACTTACACATAGAACACATAGAACATCTGCCTTCCGTCCCTAACCGTTGCAAAGCCCTTTAAACCGTTGTACTCTGCCACTAGGTCTCCAAGTGGTGGTATCCAGTGTTCCCTCTAAGCTGAGTTAGTGTGAGCTAGCTCATAGTTTTTTAGCCTCCGGCTCACACATTTTTGTCTTGGCTCAGGAAGGATGGCTCCAGAGCAAACTAATTTATGCAGAAGCCAAATCTCTCGCTCACAACTTTAATGCCAGTAGCTCACAAAGTAGAATTTTTGCTCATGAGACTCCACAGCTTAGAGGGAACATTGGTGGTATCCTGAGTACAACGGTTGTAATCGCTGTACCCGCCGTCTGATCGCTCTCCACCATTGAGAAACAACTTCCGTTCGGAAGCCTGAGGCTTCCAATTTTCGCCCGCCATTTTTTTTTAAAGGTTGGCGATATGTGCTTGGGCGAAGCTTCGCCCTGGCGTTTGTTTAAAAAAAAGAAAAAAAAGGGCCTTTGTTTAGTCCGGGACCTCAGGGAGGCTACTTCGCTCTTTAAACTTTAAATGTAAGTTCTTACCTTTAAAGTTTAAATGTAAGACGGGTTTTTTGTGCATGCGCGAAGATCGCCATTCTGTGGATGGCTGCCTATGCGCATGCTCAAACTGAGTTTTAAAAAAAACAAAAAACGCCGATGCCCATTGTGTGTGGACGGGCATACAGCGATGGGGTCCACAGACAGGAGGTGAGTGTGATCGCGTTTCAGCCGGCATAAACTGCACCGGTTCCAACCGGTACAGTTTATGCCGGCTGAAACGGCGCGTCTGAAGGCACCCAGTGAGTCAGTTATGAGAGTTATGAAAGTCAGTTGGAATTGTTCAGTTGATGTTGTTCAGTCAGTGAGAATTCAGTTAGTTCTGTGTGGGATCTGAGAGAGAGCAGCATATATCTTCAATAGTGAAACTTTAAAGTTCTTAAAGAAGTTAAATTTACCAAGAGATTAAACTGTGTGGTCGCCTAAGTGAGATTCCTGTCAGGGTGGAATCTTAAGGACTAAAACTGACAGTGTGTGTGATACAGTTGACAAATATATTTACAAGAACCTTATTCCCAGCCAGTTACATAATAACCAACCTCTTATTTTGTTCTTTGTTCAATAAATCATCTTTTGTTTAAGTTATCCCAGAATTGAATTCAATCATTCCTCAGGACCACATATATCTTGAAAGCCTAGACCCTGGGTCACAATACCAACACCAGAAGCAAAGAGGGGATTTGGAATTTATTAAAATTCCTGGTGGTAGCTGGAACTACCTATTTTGTAAACACAAAATATAAATATTAAAGAGAAATACAGTCCTCCCCAATAAGAGGACGTCACAGTGCAGGTACAACTAATTTTGTGTTTCTTGCCCATTTTGTGGATCCCTTTGTTAATTTGAGCATTTGGATGGCATCTGAGGGTCCAAGGCAGCTGTGGTAACTGGATTTGGTCAGGACTATTGCTTTTGGAAATCAGAGTCCGTTCATATCCTTTAGGTAATCTTCCATGGGTTTGAGAATTTGTGCTTCAGCAGCTACCCAATGAACTCTATCTATCAAATCCAGACCCTTGATTATAAGTAATCAGATACAATTACATCTGATGATATTACAGACTTTGCAGGGTTCTACAGCCTGCATGACCTACAGGGGCTCTGTCCATTAGCCTGATATCAGTCTGGAAATTCATAACCTCCTCTGCTGTTGCCACATTTGGCAGAAGAGCTCTGGTGACCTGCAAATACTAGTAGCAAATTTAGATTGTTCAGTAGGATGACTGTCTTCCCTATTTCCAGTTTTTGTTCACACATGGAAGCTGACTTGAACGTAGCTGCATTTGATCTGTAGTAGTGAACCAATGTGCTAAAGCACTATGAAGACTAATACATCTTTATTTCAGCTTTATGCCTTCATGAACTAAAGCCCATTTATTCTTATTCAATCATACTGTTGTTGATAATTGTCTCTTTGTGTTTATATCTCTTATGGTTGACTCTAGCCTGGTTAACCAAAGACTGCCCCCAGCCCAGTCTCACAGCAGTTTACAGTAAATGCATTTTTTCCTTTCCCTAATTAGAGTGGAGGTATAGAAAAAGTATTGCAAATAGCTACAGGAGCTCAAAAATAATCATCATCTAGTGCTCTTCGGGGCAAGGTGCAAAAACAGTGTGGTTTGTCTGAGATGTTTGTGACCATAAAAGTAAGAATAGAATCTACTGTTCTTGACTCTTACATGTCAAATGAAACACTGCCTTTTTCTGGTCAGCTCCTTGATGATTGAAGATGTAGGCGGATAAATGAAAAGGATCCTTGCAGAGCTGCAAAAAAAACCCCTCATTTTAAATGTCTCTCCTTACTAAACTACAAATAGGAAGTAGAGTTTAATAGATTAAACATAGATTTGGGATAACAGAATGTTCAAAACTCTTACTCCAGCCCCATCAACTCCTTGCTTTGTGGTTTGAAAAAGCATGTAAATCCCTACCTAAAGATAACCTGGGTTTATTTGACAGCTCTGAGGGAGTCCCATTCTCCACCCACCCCCTCTTTTGCTGTCTACTGTGGTACAAGCCAGCAATGAGAAAAGGAAAAAGAGAGGGGATAGGCAGCTTCTGGTGTCCACTATAATGGGGGGAGGGACTTCTTAAAATCAAAATATCCTAAAGCAGCAAACTAGGCATTATCGTGCAGACACTTGGTATGTATCATAATTGTATTATACCTGGTGACTGTTTTCAGCCCCTCAAAGTAGGCAATCAGATTGAGGGGGGGGGGGATGATACCTGAAGGCTAGGAAAATATTGATCAAAGAAAAGCAATTTATGACTTTGAACCTCAGCCTGCACTGCTATCCTGGATTATTCTGACAGTACAACAGGTTCTTTGTAGTAATGGTGATAGGTTGTGATTCCTTGAGTAAAGCTGCATGTAGAGAAAGCGCATGCAAAAAAGAAACCATAACTTATGTTTAGAGGGACCAGGGGCAAGTGAAACCACAATATCTAAGTTTCTGATACAAAGAAGTCAGTTCTGAGGAAAAACAGTAAACTGGCTCATAGGAAGAGAGGGAGTCTCTGTCTTTGCCACAGATTATCTTTGCTCTTATCACCTCTACTGCTCTCAAGGAAAAGATAACAGAACACTTTCCTGGGAGTAAGCCTCATTCATTGAATATACCTGAGTAGTATTCAGAGCTGACCTTAAAATTGCTCTCATGATCCCTAATTTTCATAGACACGTCTATAGATATAGAAGAGTTCCTCTTGTACAGAGACTTTGTGAGTCTGGGGAGATAAACTATTGAACATATGACATTTAGATGTAAGTGGTACAATGAGGTTAGAGATAGATTAATTCAGCCTCTTATTAAAGAGAATACCTGGGCAGACAGACTCGGATTGCTGTAATAAACTGATATCTGATGAAAATCATTCTATTACTGTGGCTAAATTTTGGGTGGCATGCTGTTGCATTTGAAAGGTACAGCTTAATTTGTAAAATTGCAAATCTCTCCTTTTTTGTGTGTCTTTTAGTGAATCTGTTATATGTATTTTATATTTCTATACTGTATATTTTATATCTTATTTTGGTGCCCCTTGCTGAAGTGTTTGGATTGTTTGGATTGGCTGGATGCCGTAATAAAATTAAGAAAAAGAACAATTTTTATTATTTTTCAAATGAAACTGGACCAAAAGAGTAAATTTGGAAGGGGGTTCATTGAAGAATACTACTTTCAAGTTTCTTTCTCTTGTTTTAATTATATTTTTATACCCCACTTTACTCCCCAAAGGGGACCCACAGCAACTTACAATAGTGTTCTCCCCTTTGGGAGAACTTTTGCTTTTGTTCTGAAATGTAAATGGCCTGTTTCATTCTGCTGAAGTCATTCTCTTGTTCGGGTATTTGCCAGTACCTCTTCAACCCCTTGGTTCCAACCAGTTAAGTTTAATTTTGTTAATACATCTTCACATTGAGCAGTATTTTCCTGATTTTTCTGTACACATTTCTATGAAATTTTTAGTAGATAAACAATCAGAAGAAGAGTCTTCATCCCAAGTTCCCATCTCCTCCCAGAATGGCTCTCCCAGGCCAAATCGAGCAGAACTAGCCAGACAGTTCCCAGAGGCCTATGATGTTGTACTGCAACGGAAAGAGAATGAAGGATTTGGCTTTGTAATCCTTACTTCAAAAAACAAGCCACCACCTGGTGGTAAGTAATAAATAAAGATTGTCTGCCTTGCTTATCCAGGTGGGTTGCTTGATTTCAGTGTCTCTTTACAGTCATTACCAAAATAATTTAAGGCTGTACTTTCTAGTTAGTTTTCTGCCATAGGTTTACAGTTATTCTTTACCTGACAATTTACATGCTTCTCTTCTCCTATTTTATTCTTTTATAGTGCCTTCAGGCTCAAGTGTGGAAGACTACTTCTTTCTTCAAATAATATACTTTTTAATAGTTTGTATCAGTGCTGTCAGTTAACAGTACTATCATAACACATAAGAGCAGCCATGCTAGATCAGACCAGTGGGCCATCTAGCACCCTGTTTTACCATATGCTCCCAGAAGGCTTACAAGCAGGGCATGTAGACGAAAGCCTCTGTATGTTGTTGCTTGCCAGTCAGTACTGGATTTATGCAGAAGTTTAGAAAGTAAGAGGTTTATGCCGTTAAGTAAGACATTTATGCAAAAGCTACAGTTTAGGGCCTCAGATGGGGGGGTGTAGACTCAATACAGAAAATTACTTAATTACCATTTTTTGGTAATGCTAAGGGGTCTCTTGAACTTGACATAGTTTTGGGGGCCAAAAATCCTAACTATAAATACACGTTGATGGGGTCCGAACTAGCAGAGACTAACCAAGAGAGAGATCTTGGAGTCATAGTAGATGACTCACTGAAAATGTTGAGACAGTGTGCGACTGCAATAAAAAAGGCCAACACTATGCTGGGGGTTATTAGGAAGAGAATTGGAAACAAATCAGCCAGTCTCGTAATGCCCCTGTATAAATCAATGGTGCGACCTCATTTGGAATATTGTGTGCAATTCTGGTCACCACACCTCAAAAAGGATATTATAGCATTAGGAAAAGTGCAGAAAAGAGCCACTAGAATGATAAAAGGGTTGGAACACTTACAAGCATGGATGGCTTCAAGAGGGAATTGGATAAACATATGGAGCAGAGGTCCATCAGTGGCTATTAGCCACAAGGTATAGATAGGAACTCTCGGTCTGGGGCAAGTGATGCACTTTATTCTTGGTGCTGGGGGGGGGGGCAACAGTGGGAGGGCTTCTAGTGTCCTGGCCCCACTGCTGGACCTCCTGATAGCACCTGGTATTTTTGGCCACTGTGTGATAGATAGAGTGTTGGACTGGTTGGGCAATTGGCCTGATCCAACATTGGCCTCTCTTATGTTCTTACGTAGGGTCTCAGCATATTTAATCTAGCCCTTTCCCCAGCATTACTATTCAGAGGCTGCTGCTGCCTCTGAATATGGAAGTTTAGCCATTATGGCTTAAAGCCACTGATAGGCTTTGAAGCCTACTAAACTTGGTGGCATCACTGCATTCTCAGATACAGACACGGTGTATATATAATATAGGCAGAAAATTGCAGCAATGTTTCATTTTAAAAAAATCTTGTTGTTGGGTACTGCCTTTATGAACACATCAGATACCATTTCAGAGGAACTGACCAATTTGGACTCTCTGCACACTACTTATCCATGAAGTGTCTGGATCATTTCTGGGTGTTTGAATGCAAATATTCCCACTGAAAGCAGGCTGTATACATTTTTTGAAACCTAAGATAAATTGAGGCTTGTCCTAACTAAAGGCACCTTTGTTAATATGAAGTGAATATGAAAAGCTGTACCAGCTGACTTGTTCTTGTCATGCTTCTGTTACATTTCCAAGAGCAGGCTGGGCAATTTTTTTTAAAAGTACTTTGGCAACCAAATGCCTAATCTTCAAACCTTGTGTGATGGCCAAGTGCTTTCTCAGTTCCCCACCGTCCTTGTGACATCTTCTTGTAACAGTGATCAAATTGATTTTAGTTATGGCATGGATTGTGAGTGGTCAGTAAGGCAGTGTGAAAAATAACTGTGCTGGATTGTGTGCTGCTGTTACAGAGGAAGCCTGGGGAGGTAATTTCTTCTACCTCCCCCCTTCTCCTGGAGTGATTCACACGGACACCTTCTTTTCACAACACAAAATATAAGTTTATTGTCTCCTCTTTAGAAGGGCTTAGTAGTTTTGATGGATAAGACAAGGAATGTAATGAGTTATTAGTTATTTCAGCAAGGGAGAGCAGAACTCTGTTTTTAAACGGTAACAGTTTCACACACCTACAGCTTTAATGAACTGACAGGGTAGTTCTGTCAGGGAGAGAGAATGATCTCATTTGTAAAACCTCTTTAAACCCAAGAATCTCAGCCTATTGAAATAGGGTTAACGTCTCTTGGGATATTTTCCTCAATCCCTCACAAGTCCCTAACCTACTATTTCTCTAATAGAATAGATACCTGCTCTATTCCTGCCTCTTTTTCGACACCTGAGCCCTAGGTACCTATACTATAGATGTCTGAGTTCTTATCTTCACCAGGCGAAGCCTAACTGATCTCCTGGTAGTTTTTTCTTGTTCCTCTGTTGCTTCCCCAAGTCCTATCTGAGGTGATGACAGACTTCCCCTCCACTTAACTGCTTTCCCCACATCGTCTCATTGGCTGATGCGGCTTAGTATCTGCCTACCCCCCCCCCCGGGATTTGCTTGGATGCCTGGAGAGTAGGGGTGTGCATTCAGCTATAGCCGAACTGAATAGATACCCGAAAAATAACAATATAGCGGAACCTGAAAAAGCCAATATTATCCGGCTTTTTTTGGGGGGGGGGTGCTATACCAAAAAAAGGACCTGAGCTGCCATTCAGCTGTTGAGTTTAAATGCCTCAGTCCCCCTCCTGATTTTCTCCAGATATTATCCAGCTTTTTGGGGGGGTTCTTTTTGCTATAGCGAAAAAAAGGACTCAAACCTAACAGCCTGAGTAAGGTCAACTCTGGCAAGTACTTGGATGGGAGACCTCCCTGGAATACCAGCAGTCGAGAGGTGGGGGCTGGTGTTATTCAGCCACCTCTCTGAATATCCTTCAGGCCCCCAGTAGGGGTCAGTCACCAGAGGTCGCCATGACTTCCAGGTGCACACATACACACATGCACATATGAAAAATACAAAGAAAAAGGAATAGTAGGCTTGTCTGAGCTTTTAATAGGGCCTTGCTGACGTACAAGTTATGTAGTCTTCTGGATTCCTAGTGATTATAGATTCCATCCTCCCCCCTGCCTTTTTGTAAATCCTGCCATTTTCTCAGTCACTGTTAGAATAATCTAAGTGGGGACCCAAGAATAATACAAGTAGGGACCCACAAGAAACTTATGGGGCAGTTATCCCATTTCCCCCAACTTTACTTCCTTTCCTACTCTCTCACACTCTCCCTCCTACCACCTCTTTTCTTATTCTTTCTTTCCTCCATACCTGTCACTTCCTCTCTCTTTCTACCCCCCATCACTCTCTGTTTCTGCCCATATCGCTCTCCTGGCCTCCTGCCTGCTCCCTCCCCCCTGCACAGCAGCAGCAGTGGTAGCAGCAGCTCTTCAGATCCTAATCTGAAGCTCTAACTAGGGATGGGCATGAACTGAATTACGAACCTGAATTCATCATGAACCAGGCCTGGTTCATGGTTCACAGGCCTCAGTTTGTGCCCATCCCTATAGAAACCTCCCAGGACCGTCAGTGTGTTTTTGGATATTTGTGGGATTTGTGGTGGGAAGCGAGGGGCAGGAATGAGAGGGATTGCTGAAATGGCTTGCATCTACTTCAGCCATTTCAGCCATCCCTCTCATCCCCTTCCCCACTTCCAAGTGGTCCCTTTAAATCACTTTTGCAAGCTGATGCTGTGTGGTTGTGGAGGCTGCTTGCAAAACCCACTTAAAGGGAATGTTCCTTTTAAATGGGTTTTGGAAGATCTCCCCTCCCCCTCCATTCTGCTGGCCTTGGGAAGTCACTGGCAGCAGAAAGGAGGGAGGAAAGATCCACGAACCTCACAAACCCGAACCGGTTTGTGAAGCAGGGGAGGTTCATTGTGGTTCATGGGAACTCACAAAACATGAATCGGGATGAACCTCCATTTTCCCAGTTCATGCACATCCATAGCTCTAACCACTGCACCACATTGGCATTCATAGGGTGGCTGCTATTGAACAGTAGCAAGCAGCCAGGCCTCGTTGAGTCATGCAAGTCAGGTGGTATCAAGTCAACCAGAGGGTGCCACCAGGCCTGTGGTTGCCAACCTCCAGGTGGGACCTGGAAATCCCCCCCCCTCAAGTTACAATTAAACTCCAGGCAACAGAGATCTGTCCCCCTGGAGAAAATGGCTGTTTTAGAGGGTGGACTCTATGGCATTATACCTGGCTGAAGCCTCTCCCCTCTCCAAACCCAGCCCTCCTCAGCTTCCACCACAGAATCTCCAGAAATTTTCCAGCCTGGAGCTGGCAGGCCTGCCCCCAAGGATTCCTTCCTCAGAGGCCAGAAAATAGGCTTGGAAAAGGGCCCTGCTCTTTCCCCCTGCCTTTTACTGACAGAACCAAGCTTGGAATAGTATGGTTGCCTAGCAACAGCCACTGAGGGGATCTGTTTTTTTAAAGTTAAAGGCACTCCTTTTATCATTATTTTTTTTAAATTCCCCAATGTGTTGTTTTAGGGGTTTTTTAGATTTCACATTTTTCTGCAAACCTGGGTCCATTTTCACGTTTGTAGAAATATCTGTCTTCCCCATTCACAACTCCAGTCACCAGATTTAAGTATCCAAAGATTTGGCGACTTGGCTGTTAGAATATAAGATTGGATGCTGCACTGTACGGATGTCTTTTGATGTCTCTGTCAATGATTTAGGACTTTCCTTTTCATAGCCAGCTCTTCCCAAACCCATTGCTACTTGCAATACAGAAAAACTGCAGAATATTAATAGCTATTTGATTATTGGTTTTGCTTGTCTAAGACCATGCTTTTAAACGACATTAAAAAAAACATTTTTTAGAGTACCTTGTGACATTGCACCTTGAAGGAGTGAACAAATGAGCTTTTGCTAAAGTACTAGGTCAGTACTCAGATTTTTCCTTCTTTTTTAATAAAGACAGTTGCTATAGAAACCATTGGAACTGGAGCTGTCGCCCTCTGATGCTGTGGAGTTGATTATGTGCCCTATGTTAGAAATAACAAGAAACCACTCTGCTAGTTGATTTTTATGCTGCTGCCTAGTCAGAGTTTAGACACTACCTGAGAGGAAATTATTGTTGATAACTAACCCAAATTCTCTGTGTAATCCTGTTGGCGTATAACACAAAGCATTCTTATCTGGAAAAAGAAGGAATTCCGTTTGGCACTTTAACTGAAAATAGGTAGCTTTTGTAAAACAATTGTTGTTTAGTCGCGAAGTCGAGTCCAAATTGAATACGCACTTCATCTTAATATGAATTATAATAGCAGTTCTCAGTTTTTTGAATAACTTTCAAACCATTGTTATCTCAGTACAGTTTGCTTCATGGGAATTCCTTTTTAAAATAAACATTGCACTGGCTGGATATTAAATTAAAGGTCTATATTAGAAGCTGTGATTTTATACTCTCCAGTGCTTTCATATTCACAGACAATTCGGGGTTTATAGTCACAAAATGAAATAAGATTAAAATGGAGAAGAAATAGAAAAGCATACGTTTGTCTTCAAATGGACTGAAATGCTAGAAGTCCTATCTGCCACCACCATTATGGCAGCTTCATTAATTACAAGTCAGAATGGTAAATTAATCTCAGGTTTCTTGTGCATTTCAAAAGCTGCTAGAGATTCACTGTTATAGGTTTGGAATGCCAACTGATAATTTTCTTAGGTACATAGTTCAGCATACCTCTACCCCATCTGTTCTCTTCCTGGGATAAATTATTTAGTATAGAACAGCAATAGCTAGACTAGAAGCAGTTCAAGCTTTCAGCTAGCATGTGAGCTCTGGGGTGATTCTGGGTGACTTTTTGGTAGTGAGGTTTGTCACTGGGGTGCTAACAACGTTTGTGGAAAAGTAGCTGGCACAGAGAGAATTGGTCAGTACTCATTATCTTGAGAAGGGGGCCACTGCAAAATACTTCTGTGTCTGCAGTAGTCTGTAAGCACATAATCAGAAAGAATATGAGCAGCTGCAAGGATTCAGGCAGAATTAAATGTGTCTCTGCTTAAACCTTCAGGGTTTTGGAGAAACAGAATGGCAGAAACAAAAGCAGATGGACTTTAAATTTAATAATATTCACCCAAGAATAAAAGATGCTAGTTAGGAAAAAAAAGCCCTCTTTCTCCAATACCCACCCCAGGTTGGAATCAGCCTTTGCAAATGTGTTGAAGTAGAACTTCCTTGCCTCCTTGTTTCACGCTCTGTCCTCCCACCAACAACTACTGTAAAGCTACTTTCAGAACAGTATGCCATGCAGTATGGGAACTGCAGTAAGGAGAAATCTGACCAGGTCTTCCCAGGCCAAACCCTTGTGTAAGTGAAGCAACCTCTGTGACTGGAGCCAAATGTCATGCAGATGTGAGAGGTAGTGCTTTGCTGGATTTCCTCTTCTTCTTGCAGCTCTCCATGCCATGTAGCATACTGTTCTCAAACATCCCCTGACTGGCAGCAGGGGCTTTACGGGGTTGGGGCCATAGCTCAGGAACACAGCATTTACTTTGTATGCAGAAGTTCCCAAATTCAGTCTCTAAATACCTTTAAAGGATCAAGTAGTAGGTCATACAAAAGACCCTGGAGAGCTGCTGCTAGTCAGAGTAAATAATACTGACCTTTATAGACCAGTGGTCTAACTCAGTATAAGGCTTCATGAGCAAGGGGCTGCTTTGGGAAGGGGGGAGAGGGAAAGGACGATTTCTGTAAACTCCATTCACAGGAGCTGGATAACTGGATAACACAGGAAGATGACTAACTGCTGTTCTACTGCTTTTCATGTTCTTTTCAAATCAGTTGTTTGGCAAATTGAGATTTGTTTTTTTTTATATACATAGAACAACTATCCACGTACCTCAATTCGTTTCTAAAATTCTCATGCACCTTGATCCAGTGGCTGGTCACCAAAGCCATTTTGGGCTTGGGAGGACACTTGAACCCTTCTTGCCTTGTACTAGTGGCCTGACTCTGAATTGGTCCCTAATAATTAATTTAGAAAAATTCTGGGAGTTGCAGAAGTACCCATGCCTGATTATCTCCCTGTATTCCTCTAACCTATTTGTAAGTCCTTAAGATTTTGAATTTGTAGGCAGGATTTATGTCATTTTTGTTTGCTTTAATTTATGTAAAGCACTTGGTTTGGTGGTTTAAAGTACGATGTAAATATTTTTAGGAATGTCAGAGATATACTTAAGTCATTGCTGGTAATGATTTTGGTGAGGTGTATGAATGAATAGGTTCAGAGAAGCTTTACTGATGTCACTACTGTGTAAATTAAAAAGAAAATTTGAAAGGGCTGTGAATATCTGCGTATTTGTGTCAGTGGTGATACTAGAATCTGGGCTGCAGCCAATCTGCCTTCCTTGGTGGCACTTCAAAGAACCAAATGAAAATCAGAATTTTCCCCATAACTGGCAGAATCTTCTAGAACCATTTCACTGTGCCCTTGTATCTAAATGTGTTTTAGTGTTTATGAACTAGTAGTATCTTCAGGAATGTATAGGAGGAATAAGAACAATTCATTTTAAGTTTAGAAGCCTTTATGTACACATAATTAAACCTTTCTTACATAAGTAGGAACTTCCTCCCTCTCCCCTTTAAAAACACCCTGCTGTGCTCAGTCATAGTAGCTAATGAGGCATTTTCAGGATCACTTAAGCATGAGGATAATAATGTCTAAAACCCATTGATGGGTGGTGGGTTTTTTTAAAATTTGTTTAATCACACATTTTCTTTTTCTAAAAAACAAGTTTTTGTTCTTTAATGAAAACGTTCATGTCATCATTTTTAAGTTCCTTTCTAGAAAAGTTCTTAAATTGAGTGAACCAGTGTTTCAGGTGTGCTGGTAAACCCACTGTTCTCACTCTGTATCACAACTCTTCAAGTTGTATTTATTTGTAATTCATTTTGTTAAAAACATTTATATCCTGCTTTTCTATCCTTATACAGATCATCAGGATGGTGATAATTTCAAAACAACATGTAAAAAGTGACACCCAGTCATAGAGCAGCCAACAAACAATCCTGAACAGTAAAAATAAATACCAGTAACTAATATTAGTATTAGACTGGCCTGTTGTGTCTTCTCCTTTAGAGCCAGAAATATTTTTATCATATTTGATAGTTCATTGACAGTGCTCCAAAAATGCTTATCACATGGCTTGTGGGCTGATAATTTGGTTGCTAGAGGAAACTGAGACATGGGGAGATAGAACTTTTAGCAAGGTTAAGAATACTTGGATGAGGTGGTTTGCACTCAGAATTCTAAGGGGGGATGGGCAATCAGATGGTGGAGAAAGAAAGGAAGCTTTGGTGCAAGATTTTCAGTCCCTCTCGGAGTTAGGTGAGGTTCTTATAGTTCAGTGGGTATTCAGGAGTAAATATTAAATTATGAGCCTTTGGGGTACTTAGTCAATTTTCCCTTTATAAACTATTTTATTTATTTATTTAATTTATACCCCGCCCTCCCCACCGAGGCAGGCTCAAGCGGCTTACATAAAATAATACACAAATAACACAGTAATAACCGTTAAGATCCACATAAAATCATCTAAAAACAGTTCAGTTAAAACAATTCAATATCATTAGGTGCTAGTGATGACTGATTAGATACTTAGTGATGGTGTACTGTATGAGTGCAAGCACATGTAACTAAATGTTCTGCTCAATGATCTTCTTAATATGAGCGGCAGCACAGGCTGTAGATGTCAAAGCCAAGGGCCAGGGCTCTATAATTAACAATTGTTGTTGGTAGTGGTGGTGGTGGCTCCTTAGTTAAAGGCCTGGTGGAAGAGCTCCATCTTGCAGGCCCTGCGGAACTGCAAAAGATCCCACAGGGCCCTGGTTTCTTCCAGGAGCTCATTCCACCAGTGCGGAGCCACCACTGAGAAGGCCCTGGTAGTAACCAGCCTGGCATCCTTGGGACCTGGGAGGGCCAATCGATTTTGAGACTCCAACCATAGTGCTCTCTGGGGTATGTATGGGAAAAGGCAGTCCCTAGACTTAAAAATGAAAAACAGAGTTGGATAGCAACATATTGTACCTCTCCACAATCTTTCCTTAATATCTTTCTGGGCTTGAGAGTTTTAGAAATGCTTGCTTGTTTGAGTTACTGATGCTTCAGTGTAGAGTTTCTCAACTTGATCTGCTGCTTGCCTTTGAATACAGTAAATGTGCTAGTCTTTCAAGACCAGCATTAGTGTTCAGAAGCTCTGATAAGGCTGGCTTCCATTTACATCGTTTTTATTTGAAAGATCTTTGTCACACTTTTCTTCAAAATATTATTGTATGTTACTTTGAGCTTATATGGGAAGATAGATTTTTGGCATGTAGCAACCCACTTTTATGGAACAGGCGTGATTCAGAAAGTGCAGCAGCAGTATTCATAGTATGTGAGCATGAATAGTGACTGCCAAGTTGTGTTTGCCCATGTCAAACAAAATAACTTCTTAAAGTAGCCCACAATGAGGAAGGACAAGTATATACATTGTGGGGGGAGTTACTGCAACATGTATTCACTGTGTAAACGTGTGTGCTGCTTATTTTGAAACTTAGGAAACTAACATCTTGAAATATGGGAATAATGGTGCTGACCCACTTACTGGCAGTTATAAAGATTGCCATGGAGATGTATATGAGGTGTTTTGAACATTCAGAGTGTTTATCAATGCTTAATAATGATGGTAATAATTGTGTTTTTAAAATAGTAAGTAGAATTAGACTGTCAATAAAATAAATCATGCCTCAAGATGCATCTTTCTGATATGTGATATCAAATGTATCAGTGCCACCTACTGATGGCCTTCAGCAAATTTCATGGTTGCAAATCTGGTTAAGAATGCAACTGTCGGGTCTCAACATAACTACCTAACAGACATAAATTCACTAATTCCCTTCCCCCTGGGAGATACAGTTAATTTGAGGCACGGCTCATAGTCTCTTACCTGTATTTCTCACATTCCTTTGAATATTTTATTGAGATGAAACCAGATGAAGTATGTAGCACAGATACATCTTCTGAGTAAAAAGGCTCCATAGTCAAGAACTAGATTTGGTTGTGATAGTACATGCTCATATGTAAATTATTGATGAATAAAAGTGTGCGGTGAACACTGACATTACTCTCTTCATTCCCCAGTCATTCCTCATAAGATTGGCCGCGTCATTGAAGGGAGCCCAGCTGATCACTGTGGGAAACTGAAAGTGGGAGACCGAATTTCGGCAGTGAATGGGCAGTCAATTGTGGACCTCTCACATGAAAATATTGTGCAGCTGATAAAAGAAGCAGGGAACACTGTCACACTCACTGTTGTTGCTGAGGAAGGTAATGAGGTGTCAGCAGTGCTTGTACTATTGCACTGGAAAGTTTCTCTAGACTGCATATTTTACATGGCTGTCTTTATAAAGGAAAATGTTTTACATGCTGCATTATGTCTGTATATGTATTACATCAAGTGACATCAGATAGTCTCTCCAGTAACAATTGATGGAATGCCTCTAACCTGTTGCATATAAACTCTGTTAACTGATGGGGGAGAAAGAGCATTTACTGAAAAGGATATTCTGTAAAAGCATATATCATTCTGCTGTTTTTCACACAAACACCACTAAGCTGAGCTCATTATTTGCTCATCACTAGGTTTGGTGCGAGATTTCATGGGCCCCAGGCAGAAGACCTTTCTTAAGGGTACTCACAGGGCCAAACTAGATGGTGCAGGTTTTAACAAGTTGTGTCCATGTTCCCTGGACCCGACTTGCTTTCCCTGCAGCTTCACAGTAGCTGCAGGGAATGTGTGGGGCCTGGTTTAGAGTGGGACCAAAACATGGGGGGAAGAGGGATTCCAACCCTCCCCTCTGCAGCATTTTCCTGAAGTGAAATGGCTGGATGGGGGGGGGGAGATTTCTGAACATGCAGCATTCATGCCCATGCAGCTCCAAAATAGGATAAATCTCCTCACTGCAGCTATTTTGGCTTTGTGAAACAATGTGGGAGGGGGGAGGAAGGAGCCCCTTCCCCACACTTTGGACCCAAGTCAAATTAGACTCCCCCTCCCACATGCAGACATTCAAAACTGTGTTCCCACAGCTGCTGTGTGGCTGCAGAGAATGTGAGCCCAGACCCAACCAATTTAAAAAGATATTGTGTAGTTTGGCCCTTAGTTAAACTGTGTTGAAGAGGTGCTGCTATGCAGAAACTTTCTTGACAGCTACGTCAAGATGACATGAAATCTGAAGGTGGCAAGGAGGGGGTAGAGAAGGGGAAGTATAACTATTTCATAATGTTTCCTGGGTGACTTAGAGGTGGTGATAGAAATTGTTGTCCTTGATTTCCCCAGACTCTTCCCTCTTTCTTCTCCACAAGTTCAATAGAAGCCTCCTAGACAGGGAAAAAATGAAGTGATTGATACTGAAACCATAGGTGAAATCCAATCCACAATACAGTCTGAAGCACTACCACCAATAATGAAAGAGCTCAAAAAAAAAAAAAAGAGCCTAGTAAATGCCTTATTAAGCAACCATCTCCACAGTGTTATGAATTCTATGGTCCTGTACTGTGACGATATACAGACTTGCCTGACTTTGTATTCTCGGGACGCAGAAAGCAGAACAGCCCTTTGGGACCAGTGAAGGACTCAGCTCTTAACCTGTCCATGCTGTGTTTTAAAACTCCCACCCCCCCAAAAAAAAATCCCCCTACGGCTTCAGCAGTGATTCTTGTGTATGGGTGTATCACTGTCATGTTCACATTTGGTCTTCATTTGTTCCTTCCAATTTTTATAAGCAGTTAGAAGATCTTGTACAACAAAACAGTCTAATTCTCTGACTCGCAAAATAAACTGTTTGCTGATGTGCTTTTCCAAGGTGCTGCTTGTACATTTAATAAAACTTGCTATGGTATTTTTGCCAGAAAAGTAACTTTCTACAGTTTCGAATAATAATGGAATTAAGGCTACATGCTAGTAAAAAAAAGGATCCTCATCACATTTACCACAAATATTTATCATGTTATCATTGTGATACAGAATGTCAACTATTTAATTTACTTGCAGCAAAGAGGCTTTTATACTTACATAATCCATTATTTTTCAATAAAGGTGCTTACATTTTTTTTTTCAAAATCCTAATTCATTTTCTGCCAAAGGAGGGCACCTCAAAGCTATTGCTCTGAATGTGAGCTTATTGCCAGTAAAATTGAGGCTGTTCTAGTCTACTTTGCCCGTAGGTTAGAATCCTCATCATCTCAGATAAATTGCATCCCCTCTTCCTAAGAAAAGTACCCATTTGCAGAAATAACAGGAGTATACAATTTAATGGTTTCAAGGGTTTTAAAGAAATGTTTCAAATACAAAATACAGACCTGAGAATATACAATTTAATATGTAACCCAACATTAAAACTGACCAGTCAATCAGATATCTGTTGTGGGTGACAGAATGTGAACTAGTATACTTTTCACATGTAGAAAATGGAGTATTAAGGATCTGCAGAAATCCATATTGCTCAAAAATATATCATTAAAATTGTTGTTTGTTCAAACTTAAATTCAGTTCAGCTAGACATATCGTTGCAGTACAAGTGGGCAACAGAACTCCAGATCACAAAACATTTGGTGACCACAGTCAGGTTACTCAGGAAAGAGAATGAATACAAAAGACCACATAGTCAATTTCACATCTGGGAGAACAGACTTATTTCCACTAGCCAACCAATAGCAATGAGAATTGCAGAAATACAAACAGCTCTAGAACCAGAGGTTAACATAATAGCCCATCCATTACTGATTTTACTTTTCCCTAAGGTTGCATGTATGAATATGAACCTCTTAAACGACTGAAAAACCTCCTGTGAAGCCTTTCATCTTTCCCCTTTAGCATTAATAAATGTAAATTTTTAATTTTCTTTTTTCCCCTCCAATAGTCTCTTTAATTCTAAGGGGGGAAAACCCTAAATTATGCTTCATGCTCCAGAAAGCATTCTTTTAATATTTTGCACAAAGCAGAAGCTTGTCGCCCCTAGTCATGCAGTAAGTGAAAATGCATGGAGAAGTGGATGAGTAGAGGAGAGGCAAACGTATACAGACAGATGGCCTTTTCCTTACCTGTGCTTATTAATTAGAATTCTAAATGTAAACTAGGAGAAAGTGTTGACATTTGTCTCCATGGAAGATACTTCTTCCAGTCACGTGTCTTAATAAAGCCAAAGGATCCTGTGTTGAACTCCACAAGGCCTTGAATGACTAGGAAATAGAATTTCATAATCTGTATTGTCTGGAAAGCAGTAATATGTACAGAACAATAGTCTTGCCTTTACCATAATGCTTTGTAAACTTGGATGAATTTACATTCTCTAAAAAAGCTTTAATTCAGCACACATAGGCTCTCCAGGGTGACAAGTCTGCAAGCCTTTTCACTGCAAACATTTTCTTCTTGGTTTATTTACACTCAGAGTCTTGAAAGATTTACTGCTTTGCTTTGAACTTCGCTTTAGCTTAAAATGTGCCCTTAAAGTTTTTTTTGAGGGGGGGTCAGTTAGTCATTGCTGCTTTCTGAGTGGGAGAAGCAACTTTATATTTTAGAGCATATTTGTTTTGTAAATGAAGTTGGACTTCCCATGTGGTCCTGATCAATGTACATCCCGTGCTGGAGGCAGAGGCACTTCCTTCGAGGATTTTGCTAACTGGCAAACTGCTGCGTGGTTCAAAGGTTTTCGGTAGCCTTGCCACAAGAGTTCTTAATATATTGACTAACCAGTATATTAACATGCACTTTAGGAATAGTTATTAACCTGTTCCAGTTAGTGGCTGAGCCATTCCAGGAATGTCAGCAGCTTTGGATGTTTAGAAAGAGCAGTGGGAAATACAACAACTGTTATTTAACTCTGCCTATATGTGCAAGGGTACCCCTTATCTTCATTTTTTTTCTTCATTAGAGCACCGCGGTCCCCCCTCAGGAACAAATTCTGCCAAACAAAGTCCAGCTCTACAGCACCGATCAGTAGGAACAGGACCAGTCACCTCTGTGACCACAGAGAGGTACGAAGGGGTACTGCTTGGCTGTGAATCTGCACCCAGAGCTGGCCGATTCTGTGGGACTTTCTCAACCCCCTAACAGTGCCAGTACCAACGTTCTTTATCCAGTGCTGTCTAGAGGAATATATTTATGCTTTTCTACTGGGTTCTTTGTACAGCATGTATTTTATATGGAGCAGTCTGTACTTATCTTCTTTTGGCATGCAAATATTATTGTTTTCTTGTGGTGAAAGTGAGTAATTGCAAGTTTACAGGAAGCATAGGAGTCCATACCATTTCATAAGAACATAACATAAGAGAAGCCAATGCTGGATCAGGCCAATGGCCCATCCAGTCCAACACTCTGTCACACAGTGGCCAAAAATCCCAGGTGCCATCAGGAGGTCCAGCAGTGGGGCCTGGATACTAGAAGCCCTCCCACTGTTGCCCCCCACAAGCACCAAGAATACAGTGCATCACTTGCCACAGCCTGAGAGTTCCTATCTATATCTTGTGGCTAATAACCACTGATGGACTTCTGTTCCATATCTATATATATAATAGCAAAGGCGCCCCCTGCATGCGGATATCTAAATCTGCACATCGGGGGCACCTGGGAGATCGGTGACAGTCCCCAGGTGTGCACAAAAATCTAAAAAAGTTTAAAAAATATTGGAGGGATATTTAAATCCCCCCAAAAGTAAAAGAGCCTTCCCTGCGCATGCGCAGAGACCACTCTGGGAACTCTGCGGCGGGTTGGCGGTTGGAAGTCGCTCAGGTCTCACCGCAGGAGGGGGGGAGGAAATCTGCGGCGGTGGAGGAGACCGCCGGAGCAGAGGGGCAGGAGGAGATCAGCAGCAGTGGGGGGGGGAGAAGATCCGCAAGGCCGATTAGGCCTCGCTGCCAGAGCCGGGGGTGGTGGAGGAGACCGGGGGAGGGGTGGTGGAGGAGACTGACAAGGCACGAGTCGCTGCTAGCCGCTGGGGCCTTGCTGCTGGAGCTGGGGGTGGTGGAGGAGACCTGGGGAGGGGTGGTG
>NW_015160223.1:385122-391945 GCF_001447785.1 Gekko japonicus | reverse complement strand
AAGAATGTTGGGCCCCCCCCGCGGACGTCGCAGCTGCTGCTGAGAACAGCGGCGGTAGCCATAACTTTTTAAAAAGCCCCGAAGGAGAGCTTGGGGAGCCAGAATGACCTTTCGTGTGTGATGTGCTGCTCGGACATCACACGCGAGAGGTGGAATTTGCCCCTACGAGTCCAAGGCCACCACCCCAGGGCTCAGGGAGGCAAGGGAACGTTTCGCCCCGCCCCCCGCCACTGCAGCTACTGCCGACAGCGCCAGCGGTCATAACTTTTTAAAGAGCCCCCAAGGATAGCTGGGGGAGCCAGAATGACCTCTCGCGTGTGATGTCCGAGCGGCGTACATCACACGTGAGAGGTGGAATTTGCCCCTACGAGTCCAAGGCCACCACCCCGGGGCCCAGGGAGGTAAAAGAACGTTTGGCCCCCCCGCGGACGTCGCAGCTGCTGCTGAGAACGGCGGCGGTAGCCATAACTTTTTAAGGAGCCCCGAAGGAGAGCTCGGGGAACCAGAATGACCTCTCATGTGTGATGTCCGAGCGGCGTACATCACACGTGAGAGGTGGAATTTGCCCCTATGAGTCCAACCCGACTGCTCAGCAATTTCATTGAGTGCCCAAAAGTTCTTGTATGTAAGAAAGGGAGAAAAGTACTTTCTCAACCTGCTCTATCCCATGCATAATCTTATAAACCTCAATCATGTCACCCCTCAGCCATCATTTCTCCAAGCTAAAGAGCCCCAAGCGCTTTAACCTTTCTTCATAGGGAAAGTGTTCCAACCCTTTGATCATTCTAGTTGCCCTTTTGTGCGCTTTTCCCAATGCTATAATATTTTTTTTGAGGTGTGGTGACCAGAACTGCACACAGTACTCCAAATGAGGTTGCACCATTGATTTATATGGGGGCATTATGATACTGTCTGATTTGTTTTCAGTTCCCTTCCTAATAATCCCCAGATTGTAATTTCAGATTGTAATTGGGAGGGAGAAATGTAAAAATTCCTTTTGTGTGGAAAATTTACTTGTCAGGGAAGAGTCTAAGCTAAAATCTAAACTTTAAAAGGAAGAAATTATGAAGAGTACCCAGCCTGCCAGCTACTCACAAATTCAATCCCCTCATCTTTGCAGGACATTACCTCTTTTCACTGCAAACAGGCATCTCATAAGCACATGGTTTGGCCTCATCCCTTTTGTAGAGTATTTTTAAATTAGCATGCCTAAAGGTTTTTTTTAAATTTGTCTCCTAGTTGCCATACAGATCTCCCCTCTTTTTCACGACTATTGCGTCAGTGTAATCCTGTCCAGCAGTTTAAGATGGTGCAGTGTCTATTAACAGATCCAGCCCCCTTGAGGAAGATGATTTATTTGAACACAGTTCCCACTTTGGATAGATTTTTGTGCTGGTAGTTCTTATCTGGTCTCACTTGGATGCCATGCCAAGCTAAATATGAGTCCATTGCCTTGGGGGTATCAGAAGCATCCTTTTGTCAATATTGTGTAGATAAATTCAGGTTGCTCTTTCTGAATGTGGACAGGATCCTTGGGAGAGCCAGTTTGGTGTAGTGGTTAAGTGTGTGGACTCTAATCTGAGAGAACCGGGTTTGATTCCCCACTCCTCCACTTGCACCTGCTGATGTGACCTTGGGTCAGTCACAAGCTCTGGCACAGCTGTCCTTGAAAAAGAGCAGTTTGTGTCAGAGTTCTCTCAGCCCCACCCACCTCACAGGGTGTCTGTTGTGGGGAGGGGAAGGGAAAGGAGTTTGTAAGCCGCTCTGAGACTCCAAGTGAAGGGCGGGGTATAAATCCAATCTCTTCTCTCCTCTTCTTCTTCTAAATTATCACTTAATTGCAAGTCAAACCTTGCGAGGAAAAGATTAGCATTCCGTTGGCCAGAATTATTAATGCATCTGCTGGAGAAGAACTTTATGCAATCCTTCAAGGAAATGATAATTAGACCTTTATTTGAAAAGGCTTTTCTGACTAAGGATGAGTTGGCTAATTGTAGAAACAACAAAAACAGTAGCACAACCACAGGTAAATGTACAGAAAAGCACAAAGTGCATGACTGTAAGGTGCAGTTATAATAAGCAGAGTGTTCTGTTAGAGTACAAAAACACTGTTTATAGAATAAATTTAATTCATATATTCTCCAGAGTCCCAGAGATCTCTTTTATAAAATGATATATAAAGAACAGCAATGTATTACAGCCAGTTCAAGAGAACCTTTAAGAATCTCATAAGTCCCGTTCCAGTACTTCTGAGAGAATAATTATAGTGTAAATCCCATTCATTTTTTCTTGTATAAATAAGATGAACCTTTTTCTGGATAAGATGAAACAGCTTTCCTCTTCAAAAAGAATGATCCTTTTTCCAGATGAAAGATAGCTCTTTCCAGATGAAAAGCATTCTTCTGAAGAATAAATCTTTTTCTAGATGAAAGGTAGCTCTTTCCAGATGAAAAGGACAGGTTGCCGGCTCTGCTTCCGTTTCAATTAGACTTTTCATCAGTAATATTTCAATCTTTCTTATCCAAATACAGTTCATCAGCAAGTTTCTAAAATCCCAATATGCAAGTCATGATCAAATCGAAACAGGAGCAGAGCCAGCAACCTATCCTTTTCATCTGGAAAAGTGCTAAATAGAATTATATCCTTCTGGGTCTATTGACTTCAATGGAGTTAGAAGGGTATACGTTTGCATAGGATGGCATTGTACGTGACTGATAGCAGAGTGACCCCAAGCATACCTGAATGATGCTTCTGCATTTGATGAATTTCAGTCCAGCTTTATGCCTAGTTTGTGGATTCAACCACTTTAGTTGTACTGGTAGATGATCTCCATTTGGAGGGCAGCACATCTTCCTTGTTGACATTTAGATTAATTGGTGGCTTTCCATATTGTTGATAATTTTATCTTATTACATCAATCAGAAAAGCCAGGGAGGGGTTACAGGTATTGTACTACACTGGTTTCAAGCTCTTTTAAAAATCTGGTATAACACAGAGTTTCTATTGGAGATGCAGAATCAGTTGTCTAGTCACTTAACTGTATTGCTTAGAGTTCTGTATTTTAACCATATTATTTGACATCTGTTTCAGGCCGTTTAGTGAAGTAGTCCGTAGTTTTGGGGTTGAATGTCATCAATATACCGATTGAAGCTAAACTTTCTATGATGTTATCTTTAAGGCTGCTGATATAGCTTTTCTGTCCAGAACCAGTGTCTGAATTTTCATGATCAAATGACAATATAGAAGTGATGCTAGTTACTAGAGCTGGTGTTCTGGAGGCAATTGATGTCCCTGTCTTTGGTTTATTTATTTATTATTTTCAATTTGTATCCCGCCTTGCCAGGGAACTGGCTCAAGGCGGTGAACAAGCATTAAAAGCAGTAAAACAATAATTACAATAAAATATAATAAAATATAAATAACAATTACCTAACATCATAGAATTCTAACAAGGACAATACAAATGATGGCGGCATTCAATATACAGAGGAAGGCAATATCCACTGATGTTTCATGCGGACCGTAGTATGTTCCGGTGGCGCATTCGTCAGTGGCGGCTCCTAATCAAAAGCCTGGTGAAAGTTAAGCTGTCTCCCTGCATGCATATGTATGTGCCATCAAGTGACTTCTGGTGACCTCAGACAGGGGCTTTTAAGACAAGTGAGAAACAGAGATGGTTTGCCAGTGCCTTCCTCTGCGGAGTCTTCTTGGTGGTCTCCCATCCAGGTATCAGCCCTGCTTAACTTCTTGATCTGACAAGATTGGGCTATGCCTTCCTTCCCTAGCTACCTCTGTACTAGCAGATTAAAAAAAAACCCTTGGACTGCTTTTGCATTTTGTGTGGGTTTTTGAGAAACAAATGCAGGGTGTGACAAAGAGTGCTTTCTTTCAATTACATCTGATCTGGAAATTGTCTTCCCTTCTGGACTCTGTTGATCTGACTGTATGGATCTATGCTACTGCAACCTCTTGGCTGGTTTGCAGTAGTGAGCTATATGTAGGGCTGCTCTTGAGGACAACTGGAAAGCTTCACCTGGTGGCTGCCTGTTTCCTTATGGGGCATGACCACATTATACCTGTGCATGTCAAACCTCTTCCTCGTTGCCCTTTAGAAGAACTTGGGAAGTTATATTATTTCAGGAGGCATTTTTCTGAATCAGTATGTTTTGACTTGTACTTTAAGACTACTGGATTTTATTGGGTTGAGCTTCTGGTTTATTGGGTTGAGTTTCTGGGTATTTGAGATTACTGGATTTTATTGAGTTGAGCTTCTGGTTTTCAAATGTGTTGTTTTTGTTAAGTTTCTTGAGCCTTTTCACAAAAGCAAGGTACAAATGTTTTTAAATAAAATAGCTGCATCTGAGCATAAATCCACCAAGAAAGGTCTGGTTGGAAACTCTTGAGATCAGATATAAACTAGCAACAGAAAAATATATTTTGCTTTGAAAATTCTTGATGTCTCTGTTCATTTCGGTCTCTGGTCAGAGCACTTTGGCTGATGCCTTCTTAAAGGTAAAGATGAGAGAGAAAGTGTGTGTGATGGAGGGTTTCTTCAAAAACAGAGGCAGGCAGCTCTCTTTTTCTTCTGGGTTCTAAGGAAACTATAGCCTATTAATTTTATTTATTTATTTATTTGCTTGGATTGATATCCTGTCCCCCCTGTTTAGCAAGTTTAGGGTGGGTTCCATCAAACATAATAAACAATATACAGCATACAAAGAATTAAAAACAGTTAAAACCTCAATAAAATGCAACAACATTCCTCTGGTACAAGTCATAGCTAAAGCCTCACAGATGCCATCTATTTCAAGTTTTGGTCCTTAGATGGTAATGCGGATCTGACCCACTGAGGGGAGACCCAGTAGAGAGGGGGGACACCTGCCACCCTAACTAAGGCGGTCTCACAGATATGCAGGCCTCTGGCTGTATAGGGCTTTAAAGATAAGCACCAACACCTTGAAACGGATCCGGTACTCAATAGGCAGACAGTGTAGTTTGCGCAGCACTGGATGGATCCGTGTCTGCACAGACAACAAAGTCAACACCTGTACTGATGTGTTCTGCATCAACTTCAGCTTCCAGAGCAGAATGAAGTGCAGCCCCACAGAGAGAATCACAATTATCCAATCTGGAAGTGACCATTGCATGAGTCACTGTAGACAGGTCCCGGGGGGTGAGATATGGGGCCAACTGCCTGATCTGTCTCAGGTGGGAAAAGGCAGACCTGGCAGTGGCGGCGACCTGGGACTTCATAGTTAGTGAGGCATCCAGGAACACGCCCAGGCTCTTCACCTTCAGCACTGGCACCAGTAGGGCCCCGTCAAAGGTTGGGAGCCTGATCCCCAATCCCAGTCCCCCACGACCCAGGTACAGGACCTCTGTCTTCAATGGATTCAATTTCAGTCTGCTCTGTTGTAACCAACCAGCCACAGCTTGTAATGCCCTGTCCAAATTTTCTGGGGCAGAGTCCGGGTGGCCATTCGTCAGTAGATAGAGCTGGGTGTCAACCCAGCCCATACCTCTGGATAATCTGGGCGAGGGGGCACATGTAGATATTAAACAGCATTGGGAAGAAAATCAACGCCTACAGCGCATCACATTCTAGCAGTGGTCTCTGAGATAATTCCCCCCCCAAGCACCACCCTCTGTCCCCAACCTTGGACCTTAAGGGTGACAGGAATGATACAAAGAACTAATACTATAATCAGACATAGATCAGCTGAATGATTAAAGAACATCTGTGAAGAATGGCACCAGTGTGTTTAACTGTAATTATTCTGTGTATACAAAATGTAAATATTCCTCCTTTGGGTTCTATCTAGCTCTATTTACCTAGAAGAAAGCTCCTATGGTAATTATTCCAGGCAAAATGTCCTGCCTAACTAATAGGAGCTGGCCAAAACCATAAAATAATACGGCAATGCATGGGTGAGCTAAGTGTAATTCTTAGTGAGTTTGTTTATTTAAAATATTTGTACTCCAACTTCCCTGCAAAAAAAGTGATGTATATGGAAAAATCTGACTGGTCTTCCATAGTTTAATCCTTTCTACATTTGAAATTACACATGCCCCAGACATTTTTGCACATGTCAGTTCTATCACACTACATGGTAGGCTTTGTAGGCTATACTTTTTACATATGCTATAAAACTTACCATGTATAATCATAGAATCACAGAGTTGGAAGGGGCCATACAGACCATCTAGTCCAACCCCCTGCTCATTGCAGGATCAGCCTAGGGCATCCCTGACAAGTGTTTGTCCGGCCACTGTTTAAAGACTACCAGTGAGGGGGAACTCACCACCTCCCTAGGCAGCTGATTCTACTGTTGCACAACTCTTACTCTAAAAACGTTTTTCCTAATATCCAGCCTTCCTGCTCTTAATTTAAACCCATAATTGTGAGTCCTATGCTCTACTGCCAGAAAGCAACAGCTCCCTGCCCTCCTCTAAGCGACAGCCCTTCAAATACTTCAAGAGAACAATCATGCCCCCCCCAACTTCCTCTTATCCAGACTAAACATTCCCAGGTCCCTCAGCCTTTCCTCATAGGGCTTGGTCTCCTGGCCCCCCATCGTCCTCATCGCTCTCCTCTGCACCCGCTCCATTCTGTCCACATCAAAGTGAGACCTCCAGAACTGCACACAGTACTTCAGGTGCAGCCTGACCAATGCAGTGTACAGTGGGACTATGACATCTTGAAATTTGGATGTTATTGCCTCTGTTGATACACCCCAAGATCACATTACCCTTTTTTGTTGCCACATCACACTTGCTGCTCATATTTAACTTATGGTCCACCCGTACCTCAAGATCTTTTTCA
>NW_015160223.1:334380-385075 GCF_001447785.1 Gekko japonicus | reverse complement strand
TGTATCCCCCATCCAGTATGCGTGTTCCTCATTTTTGTTACCCAGATGTAGAACTCAGCACTTATCCTTGTTAAATTGCATCTTGTTCACATCTGCCCACTTTTCCAGTGTATTCAGATCTTGTTGAATTCTATCTCTATCTTCTAGTGTGTTTGCTGCTCCTTCCAACTTGGTGTCATCTGCAAATTTAATGAGTAGTCCCTCCACACCCTCATCCAGATCATTTATAAAAATATTGAAAAGTACCAGGCCCAAAACTGAGCCCTGTGGCCCCCTACTGGACACCTCCCTCCATTCAGATGAAATGCCATCAACAATTACTCTCTTGAGTGCGGTTCTCCAACCTCATCCACCTAACTATCCTAGAGTCCAGTCCTCTAGTTTACCCATCAGAACATCATGGGGAACCCTGTCAAAAGCTTTACTGAAATCCATGTAAACAACATCAACAGCATTCCCTCGATCCAGTAAGCTTGTCACTCGATCAAAGAAGGTAATGAGGTTGGTCTGGCAGGACCTGTTGGGGACAAATCCATGCTAGTTTCTGTGGATTACCAAGTTGTCCTTTAAATGCTCACAGAGTGATCCCTTTAGAATCTGGGCCTGTAGTTTCCTGGGTCATCCCTCCTCCGTTTTTTGAAAATTGGGATAACATCTGCCCTCCTCCAGTCTTGTGGCACATTTCCCATCCTCCAAGAGATCTGGAAGATAATGGACAAAGGTTCTGCAAGCTCTCTAGAAAGTTCTTTGAGCACTCTTGGGCTCATACCATCTGGCCAAGGGATTTATACTCATTCAATGCAGCCAGGTGCTTCTCAACTACCTCTCAGTCCATGTCAACTAGCAACCCAGATGCTGTCTCTAGATGAGCCTGTTCTCTTCTTCAGGGAAAAAACTGAGGCAAAATAGGCATTGAGCCTTTCTGCTTTCTCTCTGTCCTCTGTCAGAGTTTCTCCATTTTCAGTGGGCCCATCGCCTCTTTTATTTGGGGCCCATTGCCTCACATAATGATCTCTAGGGCCAGTTTAATTTTATAAATAGAAATGATGTCTCCATGAAGAAGATAATCTGGACAATTGATTGTGCATGTCTACAAATTCTGGCAAGCAATCCTGGAAATTCACCCCCAACTTTGTATAGGTAGAGCTCAGTGGCATCTCAGATACTACCCCTATTGTATCTATTTCAGGACTACTACAGAAGCTGATCCTGGAAAAGAACAAAGCAACTGCTACAAGCATTTCTCAGTCTCACCATCAGAAATCAGTGTAGCATCTACCATTGGAAGCAAACATTCTCAGGTATAGAATTTTTTTCTTTTCTGTTTAGTTAAACTGACTTTGTTCAAGTTACTTTTTTTTTTTTGCAAGTATGGGTTTATGTAGTACAATTTACACCCCCTGCAAAAAAAACCCTGTTCCTAACAAAATTAACGCCTGCTTTCTTTGAGCTGGGTATGTTCCTTCCAATATACCACACTCACTTCATGTGCATCTAGCTATATATCCAGCACATGTCTGAAACTGTAAATTAAAGCAGGCAGCTGCTAAATTTGTACTAGATTTAATTCTAGGTTGAGGCTTTCAAATTAATATCATCTGTACAGGGACCCCATTAAACATGTTCAGGGGCTGATTTTATTTGGAATAAATGTTTCCATTTTAGCTTTGAAAAAGGAGGGAAGGCTAAGGAGAGATTTCTGTCCTTCATTTGAGTGGGTATGTTCTGTTTTGGTGGGCTGGGGAGAAGAAAAGCTGAATAGCAACTAGCTCTTCATGTGATAGGATGAATGCATGGTTGTGAAATGGGAGCATTCTGGGAATGCCTGGTAGTCTGCTGAGGAAGTGGCCCAATCTGTGGATACTTAAATCCAGAGACTGAAGCCATGAGCAAATAAGACAGATCTTTTTGCAAACATGAGAAAAGCTACAGGTTTGCAGAAAAATATGAAACTTTTAAAAACCCATGGGGGTTTAGCCGCCCACAAAAAATAATAGGAGCAGTGCCTTTAGCTTTAAGAAACTAATGCCCTCTCATCAGCCATTGTGGAGGTTGCTAGGTAGCCAAAACAGTATTGTCAGCCTGCAGGCCTTGGCTTCTAGCAATAAGGGAAAGGGGGAGGGTCCTTTCCAGGGCTGTTTTGGTCTTTAAGGGAGGACTCATTAGGGCTAGGCCTGGACACAGCCACTGAGTGATTTGATACCACACATCTTATATGACTCAACCAATGCTGTTTACCTGCTGTTCAACAGCAGCCACCTCATGAAAGCCAGTGTGGTTAGAGTTTCAGACTAGGATCTGGGAGACCCAGGTATAAATCACCACTTTGCCATGGAAGCACTCTGGGTGACTTTGGGCCACTTATTCATTCTCAGCCTAACTTACCTCAGAGGACTGTTGTAAGGAGAGTGATATAAATGGCTGTGGGTCCCCAATGTGAAGTAAATAAATATTGTGGAAGATGGAGGCAGGTAAAAGTTTGGTTGGATAGAGCGTGGGGAGGAAAGAAGGAAACAGGGGAAAGTAAGGATATGGGGGTTGCCAGGAGAAGGGAAAGAAGAAATGTTGTGAGGAAGGGAATATGGTATACCCCCTGCAAGTACTTGCTTGTTCCCCACCAAGTAACTGGGCCCAGCAGCTGCCACCACACAATTGGGCCATATTTATCCTGGGGAGAGGCTTCTGTGGGAGGGGGCAGATAAAGCTAGGCTGTCTTTTGGGTGGGAAGATGAGAAAGGAGCAAGAAAAACCCCGCACAAGTCCTTGTGGGTCACTCACTTGTAAATATCTAGAACAAAGTTTGAGTCCAGTGGCACCTTTAAGACCAATGAAGTTTAATTCTGGGTATAAGTTTTCGTGTGCATACACATAATCAAATATCTAGTTCTCAAGAATGTTGTAACTCTTCCCTAGACCTTGTTACACTGTACCTGAAAAAGAAACAATGGCAATTTTTCATAAACATTTTGAATTGTCACCTGAAATTCAGATTACACATATCTGTTCTCCCGGGCCATTGTTCAGATGAAGCGATCCTTACGAATTTCAGGCATTCATAATACTTCTCCATCTGAAGCCGCAGAATTCCAAACTTGTTTAAGTTACTAAAAGGAAACAGGTCATATTTACTGAGGGCTTCCAATCAACAGAGTTTTGAGAATGGGCTTTGGTTCTTAAGGACCTGAGAATGGCAAATTTTTGTATTATTTTTGGAAGAATATTAGTTGGTCTATTTAAATTTAAAAGAGCAATCAGTTTAATCCCCATCTAAAATTAATGTACAAATTGTTAAGGGATTTAATAAACAAGTTGTTAACAATTCCTAGTGCTCTTCTAAATTTGAAAAGACCAGTAGATGTTCTTTCATAAAGATATACTCAAAAGAGAACCGTTAAACTACATACCAGAGTAAAACAAGCCATATCATTTTTATGTTGAAATACACATTAAATACATGTTAAACTATACTCTGTGTTGCTATAGTGGCTGGACCCAGGTGTACAGATGCTCCAGTAAACTGACTTGTAAATGTTACACCCACAATATGCAGTCCCATTTTCAGCAGCCTCTTTATGAAGAAATAAAATCTAAATCTGCCCTCACTCAGAATGCTGTGCCATGTGCTTTTTGTAAATTGGCTCTGAGTCAAAGAAAAAAAATGGCATGCTCTGAAATAAGCCTCGTTCATTTACAATTTTTTATTCATATTTCACGAAGGCCCTGTTCAGAGAGTACATTTTCCCTGGGATTGTGCCTGGGGAGCAATCCTCAGAGAGCCTCAGGCTTCTTTCTCTTCCAGTGCTTTCATGGTGGGGGGAAAAGGAATAACAGAACTGGTAGATCCCATTGTCGGTGCTGCACTGACTGGAGACAGTAAGCCCACTCTCAGTTTCTCCCCAGGGGCAACATGGCGGTGAATAGTAATTATACTCCCTGCTTGTTTCCTGCATAGAGTCCTGGATGTTATCCTGTAGAGTTAGAGCGAGGTCCCCGAGGCTTTGGATTCAGCCTTCGTGGAGGGAAGGAGTATAACATGGGGTTGTTCATTCTCCGACTTGCTGAGGATGGCCCAGCTATCAAAGATGGGAGAATTCATGTGAGTACAGTTTTGGGGAGCTTGCCATCCAAAGTTTGCTGACCTCTATAAAGTCTGTTTTCATGTCTTGTAACCCACAGAGTTGTGAAGAGTGTGTCCACACCTGCTGTTTTTTCTGGGGTATGTTCTGGATTTCATCTCAGTGGTGTTTATCACTGGGGGCCCACTTGCATGATATCTCCTCTTTGCTGCAACTTTGAATTATGGATTCCTATGTTTTTTTTTTATTTTTGCACCCATAAACCATTGCATCCATGGATTAGTCTGATCCATCTTGCCAAAAAAGGAGGGGGATCTTGAGATGGAGTTGTAAAGTGACAGTAAAGACGTCGCAAGCATTGTGTAGGAATACACTTGGTCAGTGCAAAAATAAATTAGCAAATGGGTTTAAGACAAAATCTAAAATGAAACAGTGCATGGCACAAATTCACCACTTCAAAATAAATAAAAGAAAAAATCCTCTGATTAATGCAGGAGAGGTAAGACGATGAATAGGAAAAAAGATTGCTTCTCTCCAAGCCAGAAGTGCCCAGTGCACGTACTCATGACATAAAAATACATTATCCTTGATACATTATAGAACCTACATGTTCTTATACTCTGAAGTTATCTTGGAGTAAAGGGAAAGTATCTTTTAGACTTCCAATAGAATCTTTATGCTCTGCTGTGAGCCTTTATGAGTCTCACAGTATTTCAGTGATCATCTCCCTTTGCTGCTAGGGCTTTCTAATTAAGTTCAAAATCCTCCCGTAATTATCCATAGAACAGCTTTTCATGGAAAAAAGCAAGCTAGTGAAGCATGCCCATATCACTGACCTAGGTGCTTCTGAAGTACTTGATTTCATAGCTTCTAAGGGCAGTGTAAATCATTAGTTCCTCAACTACCCTGTGTGCTTCAGGGAGCTGTGATTTGTTCGTGGTTCCTGTGGTTTGTCAGTAGAAAACACCTCAGGTTCACTTGGTATTTGGATATGGAAGCTGCTAGGTACATAGCATTTGAAACTGCCCCAATAGTACTGCTAAATATTTTCTTTCCTCTACCTTGCAAGCAAATCTGCATTGGAATCCTTGGTATTCATATTTGTAAAAGGGCTCTTTTTGTAGCAGGTACTCCTTTGCATATTAGGCCACATACCCCTAATGTAGCCAATCCTCCAAGAGCCTAGAGAGCTCTTCTTACAGGAGCTACTGTAAGCTCTTGGAGGATTGGCTACATTAGGGTGTGTGTTGCCTAATATGCAAATGAGTACCTGCTACAAAAAGAGCCCCGAGTCCCCAGCTAAGTGAAAAGGATGGAGGAATCTCACAGCAGCATATGGGACCCAATGTGCAGTTTCCAGGATTTGGTGTTGTAAGGGTTTTTTGAGCTCACCTGCTGGAGGTATTTAGATTCTTTGCTCCTCTGTTTTTCTCTCGCACTAATTACAAGTAGCAATTTGGGTTTTTTAAAAAATCACACCCTTGTCCTTAGAAAAATGACTAATTTTTGTGAAGTTTGCCATTCTCCAAGGATCTAGGCATCTTACCCATTACAGTATATATAATCAATCTCCTGTGTTTTTTTCTTGAAAATGACTTAACATGCAGTTGATTATAAGAAAGTAAGACTATAATCACTCCTTGGAAACTGATGTACTCTGCTGGGAAATCAACCACTCAAGCATCAGAGGGATAAATGTGTCAGTCCATTGCAACAAAAACAACTGAGTCTTGTGACACTTGAAAGACATTCTAGCTTTGTCAGATAAATTAAGAGTTTATTCTCACCTGGTGTGTGCATGGAGGGAGGAGTTTGCATCTACATGCATGCATATGCAGAACAGAAAAAAAGTAAACGAAGCCAAAGGCTAATGAAATATGAAGGGTAGCTGTTGATCTATAATATTTCTATGCAGACTGTAAATATGTACAAGATGAGAACAGAGCGATCCATTCATGACAGCAGTTTCTGACTGTTTCTGGCTGTATTGTTTAATCAGGACTGTGAACTTCTTTTCCATTGGAGGTGTTAAATTATATATAAATTAAATGAAATAAAATTTGCTAAAGCATTTTAGTTCAGATCATGTTGGAATTTCCATTAGGAATCTTTTTGTGACTTGAGGTCTACTGCAGAATGTATTAGAAGCTGAAATGTTCTGCCACTTTCTTCCAAATGTTACCATTTCTGATGTTTGATTTGTGTCCACGTTTTCTTGGATAGAGATTGAATTATTTGTCATATGTAAACAGCAGAACAGCATTGTTGATAGGTAATGCCTGTCATCCAGTGGGATGCATGTCAAACAAACCTTTGCCAGTATGACTATTGCCTCTGTGTCATTCAAGTATGATGACTTTGGCGGTACTGAAGGCAAAAATAGGTGCAGTTTCTTTAGGTCAACCACCATGGATTTTCTTTCTGATACTGAGTATGTGAATGCCTACAGGTTTTTACACATGGGTGCTGCATGTTAAATCTGGCAATACACTCTAGAAGTATATTGGATGTAGTCACAGATTTCATGCAAGCCCTTTCACAGTAATAGTCTTAAAAATGGTGTCTGGGCAGAATGGCTTAATGGGGCCAAGGCCAGCAGCAGTTAACTTTTTCCACTGTAGTTTCAGTTGACTTCCTCTGTAGTCATATATGCCCTGACCCAGATAGCCCAGACTATCTCGATCTTGTCAGCTCTCAGAAGCTGAGCAGGGTCAGCACAAGCTACTGTGTAGATGGGAGCTCACCAAGAAAGTTCAGAGTTGCTGTGCAGAGACAGGCAATTGCAAACCACCTGTGAATGTCTCATGCCTTAAAAACCTTATGGGATCACCATAAGTCAGCTGCAACTTGACAGCATCAAAAAAAACTCATATGTGTTCACATAATGGTAAGTCAAGCCATAAATAGAATAACTGTCTACTACATCTGTAGAAAAGAGCAAGAGTCCAGTAGCACCTTAAAGATTAACAAAACGTGTGGCAGAGAAGAATGCCAAAACAGCCTGAAAAACAATCCAGATATTATGATAAAACAAGTTGACAAGGGAGGAGCCGTCATAATGGACAAAACAAACTATACAGGAGAAGCTGAGTGACAACTCAAAAGCGCCAGTTTCTACAAGCAGCTGTCCTCAGACCCCACACAAGAATACCAGCAAGAACTCAACAAAAACATGAAGACATTACCAACATACATACAGGAACAAAATTATATGGATACACCCCAAGAACCTCAACCAGACACTTTCTGTCTCCTGCCAAAGATACATAAACCTGGCAACCCTGGATGTCCCATTGTCTTGAACATAGGCACCATCACTATAGGAGTATCAGGATATATGGACTCAATCCTGAGACCATACGTTATTAATACCCTCAGCTATGTCCGTGATACCACAGACTTCTTGAGGAAACTGCAGTCCATCTCCCAGAAAACAGCATTCTAGTCAGCAACAGCCCCCGTAAGGATGAACTACGAGCCATTAGAAACATCATCCCTGACAACCAACAGCAGATCTTGCCACTAAACTCTGCATGTTTGTTCTCACCTGCAACTACTTCAGGTTTGGTAAGAACTTATACCTTCAAGTCAATGGCACAGACATGGGCACCCAGAGGGCTCTACAAGTATGCCAACGTTTTCATGGCAGATCTAGAACTCCTACCCACTGGCACCTCTCCTTTACTTGAGATTCATTGATGATATTTTCATTGTCTGGACCCATGACAAAGAAGCCCTCAAAGGATTTCACCAGGTTTTCAACCACCCCACCTTCAATCTAACTATGAATTAATCTACCCAAGACATAGGACACCACAGTACAGATACACAAGGGACACACTATCACCAAATAATACCAGAATCCGACAGATTGGCAAACATATCTACATGCCTCCAGCTACTACCCCAACCATATCAAACAATCCATTGTCTATAGCCATGCCCCATGCTATAGTTGCATGTACTCCAAACCCTCAGCATAATGGCAGTGTCTCAGTTAATTACTCTCAGCATTCCAGTTAAGCATACATTTGCTCATCAATCTCCAATTTTAACATATTCATTTCTTTCACTATGTTTTCCCCTAAAACCCCAACAAATGACAACCTAAGCTTGTTATTCCTGTTCAGTCCTTGCATCTGTTAAATATCTTCATTATGCTGTATGCTAATTTGTTGCCCATCCTCTACCTATATGTATGGACTGGTAACTTCCATTTCATTGTACCTGAAGAAATGTGCGTGCACACAAAAGCTTATACCTTGAATAAAACTTTGTTGGTCTTAAAGGTGCCACTGGATTCAAACTTTGTTCTGCTGATTCAGACCAACACTGGTACCCACTTGATTCTACCCTCAACAGAGATACTCACTTGAAGGATCTACAACAGGTGTTTTTGCATCTACAATATCCTCCCGATATGGTAAGAAAGATAATTGGAAAGGCCAGAATGATACCGAGGGACAGCTTGCTAAAAGACAAGCCCAAAGAAAATGACAACATAACACCACTGGTGGTCACATACAGCTCACAACTCAAGCAAGTCAAACGTATTATTAATTACCTACAACCCATGCAAGATAGTGACACTTCCCTCACGTGGGCACTGGGGGGGGGGCTGACCTTTTCTTGCTTATTGACAGCCTGCTAACCTAAAACAACTTCCCACCCGCAATGATAAACTACTTAACTACATGGACTCTGGTACCTAGGCCTGCAACAAACCAAGATGCCAACTTTGCTCTGATGTAGATCCTAGCAACACCATCACTGGACCCAGCAATATTAGCCATACCATCTCAGGTTCATACTCCTGCTCATCCTCTGATGTGATTTATGCCATCTTGTGTTAGCAATGCCGTTTTACCAGTGTTCCCTCTAAGCTGTGCATATGGGCAGCCAGTCATTAACACAGGAAGCGCAACTCAGCAGCAGCCTTGCACTGCCCATTGCCCATTTTAAGATCATAGCAGTTATATTCTGCTCAGGATGTGAACTGCTCCGCTCTGTAGGGGGAAAAAGAGGGAACATCGCTTTCTGCCCTTTACAACAAAGAATAAATGAACATAAATCTAACATTACAAACCACAACATTAAAAAAACAGTGGAGGAACATTTTAACCTTCCAGGACACTCAGTTGCTAATCTAAGGCTACGGTCACACGGAACATTAGCCACGCAAGAGAGACGGAAGACAGGCGGATTTTCCGGGTGCGATCTCACCGGCACATCTGGGAAGCGTAGCGCTTCCGTGGCACAACTGAGGCTTCCCGCCGAAAACGTGCAGCGAAAAACTAGTACCTCGGAGGTACTAGTTTCCGGAAACCGCGGGGCAAGGGTGGGCGTCTGATCGCATTTCCGGTGGCATCCGGCGCCTGCCCATGTCCCCTTGCGAAAAAGGTGGGTTTTTTTCCCAAGTCTCCGTGGATGCGCACACAACGGAGCATGCGCATTTGTTGTGTACACAAAAAAAGAAAACCAGTTTGCCGCACCGCGCGCTTCTTCGTTGCGCGCAGGCATGTCCTGTGATCGGCACCTCTCCCTACCCACGGAACCTCCACGGTACCTCCACAGGACCTCCACAGGAGGTCTGATCGCTTAACCGCGCGTTACTTTGCCCCGGGGCAAACAGCCACGCTATTGTCATTTACCTGATATTGTCATTTGCCTGCTATTGTCATTCAGCATCTGAAATCATTCCACACTCCAAGATATAAGGACAGATGGACTCACATTCTAGCTGTATCTGAAGAAGCGAGGAATGACCATGAAAGCTCATACCCTGCCACAGATTTTGTTAGCCTGTAAGGTACTACTGAACTCTTGCTCTTTTCTACTGCTGTAAATAGACTAACACGGCTGCCCATCTTGATCTGTCTACTACATCGGTTTTGGAGAGATAATATATAACTTGCTTTTGGGGTTCTGTCCATTAGCAGTAAAAATTAATAATAATTATCATATGGCAGTGTGTGTAGTATAGCCAGGAGATCCTAAGATTGTCTGGCAGCCAGAAGTTCTAGCTCCTTGTTAGCATTATGCACCACTAGGTGGTGAGCTCGACTTGTTTTTAAGGCAAGAGACATTTCAGAGGTGGTTTGCCATTGCCTGCCTCTGTGTCACGACTCTGGTATTCCTTGGAGGCCGCCCATCCAAATACTAGTCAGGGCCAACCTTGCTTAGCTTCTGAGACTGGGCTAGCCGGGGCTATCCAGCTCAGGGGTGTCCATTAGCAGTCTCCTGTTGTAAATGTTGCTTCTTTATGCCTTTAAAAATGGGTATGCATCACCCTTAGAAATAGGTCTGGCTTCTAAAAGTATCACAGAAAATAATATTTATTTAATTTGTAACATTCATAACATTTTAATTCTTTCATTTTTACAAAATCCCTGCAAAGAAGGTAGATCCTTTCACCATTCTTACATTCAGTGTTATATAGAGAGGAAATAGAAATTAAAAGGAAATACCCATGTTAAATCTGGACTTGATCACGGTTTAAAGTTGAGCACACTATGCACTGTTCCACATTTGCTCCAGTGTATATGGGATGTTCATCAGCAAAGAAAAAATCAGCTTGCAGCACTACTGATACAGGGCTACTCCATTGGCCACTTGATTCTCTCTAGGCAAAATAAAGGCTTTGTTCATGGTTCTACCTGCAGTGTATTTACCCTGGCTTGCTTAGGATTTGACCAGACTGGGGTTTTCCCCAGAGTATTTAAAAAGCATATGCTGAGCCGATAGGTAGAAATCTATACTGAGGTGACTGGTAGAAATTTGTTTTCTGTTGGATCACTATTAACTGCAATATATTTCATTATGGAAATTTATTTGTAAAGTATAAAATTATGTCTGCAAGAGTTCATAGTAGTTAGAACCAGATATTTGTTACAGAAGCCTCTGTGCAGCTGAATAGCCTGTGATGCATTGCTACCACAGTGTTTTTATTGCAGTGATCTTAGAGAATGATGACACTTGTCTCTAACTGGCAGTAAGGTAGTTAAGAGAATGAAACCTGAAACCAGTTACAGGTCTGAGCCACAAAAGCTGCCCTATACTGTTTCTCAGTCAGTGTAGAATCTTTTCACCTAAATGAATGTGTTCACTGAAATGAACTCCTCTAGTATTTCATAGTCCTTTCAACCTCATATTAAATAGCTGAAGAGAGAGTATTGTGAAGCTTTGTAAACTGTCCCCATTCTCAAACACAGAAACTGCTCCATATAAGTGGGTTGAAACACCACTTTGTCCTATGTTTTAAGTGCTATCTCTTCCATCACCTTCATTATACCTGGAGTATCAGACTTTAACACAGCACCATGTAAAATTTATACTAGCAAGGCATTATGTAACACACAAAACTAAGCAACCCCAGATTGTATGTAATGGTGACACCTGGTGGTAAATTAACTTAATTGCAATCACACACACCAAAATTCTTGCCTTGTATGTTCCTTTACCCTGACACTCTGCCCCACCCCCCAGCAGTTCCATTACTAGTCAGTCAAGAGTTGGTACCAACATGCATTGTTCCGTATTTAGAAAATGCCTCACACTGTAAACACCCAATGTGCTCACAAGAAAGAGAGCCCTCCAGTCCAGTTTCAACCCCTACCATTCCACCCACTCCTTGTTGCTCATCATGGAAGCATCTAATCTTTCTCAGTATTCCTAAAAATGTTATGATTCTTCCTTATTTCTTTTGCACCAAATCCCTTCAGAAGAAGGCATCTCCACAGTCCAGCTCTGTCAACCCTTCAGAACGGGTATTTGTTCTCTCATTCTCCCATTTTTCATGTTAATTTTATAATAATTGTATACATTTCATTTTGCCTCTGTGTTCAAGATCATTCAGTATAATACTTGAAGGGGCAAATATTTAAAATATGTAAGAAATTCCAGAACAGTACCTCTAAACAGCTGGTGCTGTTCAACAGTACCCATCAGCATCCACATGTGGGGTCTGATTTAATGGTGATGCTGATGGGGAAGATGAACTTATCTGTGCAATATTGTGTGTGCCCACCATCTTTAAACTGTATTCTCAGCTGCTAGACATGCAATTTAAAAAACCCCAGAGATCAACTAGCTTGGGCTCATGTTGCACTGATATACTAACGTTGCACACATAGCAGTGTTGCGTGGGTAGTCACCCAGTTTAAATAACTGAAATGCCACACAAGTTCTTCTTCCTTGTTAGAATCACAGTTATATTAGGTCTACATTAGGGGTGTGCATTCAGATCTACCTGAGCCAAAAATATACCTGATAAATACCTTATTGGTATTTTTGGGGTATATTTTGGCATCCCAAATGTATCTGGGTTTTCTCAGGAAAACTGGGGGAAATCCCAAGAAAATCCTGGATATATTCAGGAATTCTGAAAACAGCAGAGAGGCAGGAGCAGATTGCCCCCGTTTAAAGGGACTGCAGAAGACAGCCCGAGAATCAGCTGTGACGGGGGGGGGGGGGGGGGCGGGCCTTCCTGCCAGCTTAGCTTCGGGCTGGCTTCTCGTTCAGCCTGTTTTAAACTGGGCTGCAGGAGAATCCAGCCCCAGAAGCTGCTGTGCCACAGGGAGCAATCTGCTAGCTGCCGCACAGCAGATCCCGGGGCCAGCTTCTCCTGCACTGTGGTTTAAACTGCGCTGCAGGAGAAGCCATCTCAGCCAGGTCTGCGCACCACGGGGAGAGACCTCCCCACGGCACACGGATCCTGGGGCCAGCTTCTCCTGCATTGCAGTTTAAACCATACTGCAGGAGAAGCCAAGCCAGCCCCAGAGTTGGGCTGGCTTAAATATATAGATCCAGGATTTTTTGGAAATTCCAGAATTTTTTCAGGTCCAATAGACCCAAACCAAAAAATACTGATTTTTAAAAATTGCACACCCCTAGTGTACATGACTGCTCACAGGGAGTAGTTATTTTGAAGGGTCCAGACGTTGGGTCAACTCTCAGAGTTGGTGCTGCATGTTTGAATTCTAGGTTGGCGATGGAAGAATAAGCTTGGTTTTGCACAGTGGGTGGTATGGTAGGTCCAGCATATGTTTATTTCAATATAGATGATGTTAGGGGCTTGAATTCAGCTTGGTAAAACAAGATATAGCTAAAGATTATGTATTTAATGTACTGATAGATTAGCACACTGCCAAACTGAAGTCAATCAAAGATTCAAATTGAGATTATGGTGATCAAGCAACAATTATGGGTGACATTTAAATCATTCTTTACTATGCTTAAAAGAGAGTTATGTTATGAAAATAATCATTTTGTTCTTATCACATTGCGAAATACAGGAGCAGTAAAATAATGTCAACATCTCCCTATTAACCTCTGTACAGGGAGACATATTTCAATATCAGTTTCAGTTTAGTTTATTGTAATTAGCCATTGGTCATTACAAAATTACAAAGTACAAATTGTGAACAAACTATAGGTTAATATCAGAATATATAAAAGTGCCAGAAATCGATGACAGGAAGGCATATTTCAATACAGACCAACATTTGGGTAATTTTAGTCTGTGGGAAATGCACATAAAGACTTTTCTTAACTCTAGTCTTATTTCTGTGAAGACGTTACTGTCCAGAGAGTTGGGGACATTTACCTTTTATATTCTAGGGTTGCCAGCCTCCAGGTGGGGTCTGGAAATCTCTGAGAATTACAGTTCATCTCCAGACTACAGTTCCCCTGGAGCCAATGGCTGCTTTGGGGAAATTGACTGTATGGCATTATACCCCGTTGAGGGCTTTCCCTCCCTAGGATGCACCCCCCCCCCAATCTCCTGGAGTTTTCCAACCCAGAGCTGGCAAACGTATTATATTCATATTTTCTCCTTTTTGCAAGAGAGGAAATAAATGCTAGAAAAACTGCACTTGAAACTGCCCATTAATCCACTACCACCCACCAAATGCACATTACCTTCCAATGTACCGGAAGCCAGAAAAAGGGGGAAAGGGAAGGACATAAAAACAGCACTCCAGACAAGGGAGTTTTATTTTCATGATACCTGGAGGTAACGAAAGATATCAGGCATTCATTCAGTGACACCTTTGTACCTCATGGCCATTACTAAACATTCTTATTGCTACTCAGTTAGTTTCTGTTAGACAAATGTGAAGGTCAAAACAGTCCTACCATGGCAAGAGAAGAAGGATTTCCAAAAGTTTGTGAACTAATGCTTTTCATGAAGCTGATGGCTCCCTCCTGCCCCCCCCCAAAAAAGTACCTGAAGCTACACATGTCACATTAAATGGATATTGATGTCAGTTTTATACATATAAAAGATATTATAACTGATAGTAATTTTGTAATGTTTAAATCCTGTTTGAGGCTTCTGAATGTAACTTTTGATCCACTTTTATAACTCTTGATTATGTATATTATGGGCTGGATTCAGAGGAACTGATTAAAGGCACACAACCTATAATATAGTGGGGAAATTTTTTTTAAAGAAGGAAGGAGCTAAAGTACTTCTCATAAACAGCAGGCATTTGAATGTTCTTTGTAACTTAATTTGGGTGCTTTTCTCCCCTCAGGTTGGTGACCAGATTGTTGAAATCAATGGGGAACCAACCCAAGGAATCACCCATACACGAGCCATTGAATTGATTCAGTCTGGAGGAAATAAAGTTCTCCTCCTTTTGCGACCAGGAACTGGCTTAATACCAGATCATGGTAAGATGCTGAACTGCTGACTTGTCTACAGAGCTGGTGGATGAAAGAGGGAATTAATATTTACTTGTATTTCATACTGAGGATGCTGCTGTTCTTCACTGTTGAGAGACCAATGCAGAAACAGTTAACTCTGCCTTCTCCTAGGGAGGTAGATCCAGGAACACGACTGTCTGCCTGGTTTCAGCTCTGCATTTAGACATTCCTATTCTCCTTCTTTCTATTCTGACAGCCCCTAAAATGTCTTCCTGCTCTCTACATCCCTTTTATCTTTCTTTCCTGCAGTAGTTAAGGGGGATGGAGTACATCTCCGAGGCTCAGTATAGCAAAGGCACTTTTTGAGCTCATCTAGTCTTTTTCATACCAGCCACCTTCAGCTGACACCATCAAGAGAACCTGTGATGCAGTGGATGTATACCCCTGATTCCCTAGGTGCTCTGTAATCACATTACCTGCAAGTCCTTCCACACAAGGAAACAATCACTCCGGCTCATGTTGAGGAGCCTTATTAGTTCCATTCCTATGCATTGTTTTCATACCTTTCAAGAAATTCATGCCAAATGTTCTCTTTCTAGTGATGACCCCAACTTTGATTTTTATTGCTCCAAAGTAGTTCCTGTTTTCTCAACCGAATCCTGCATCCCTTCCCAAAGTCAGTGCTCCCAAATGTTTATTCGTGAATGAACCAGCCTAAGAAAATGAATGGAGCAACTAAATGCATGTCCTCTGGAAACCCATCACAATGCAAGAATGTGTTCTAATCCACTGTTAGCAGTATAGATTTTTCAGGATCTATCCATGCATACTGTATCAGACCAGGGCAGAAAGCACCCACTCTAAAGACACATGTATAGCAGCTTCAGAGGGATGAGTCTTCATTTTTATAAGACATTGTGAGACTGATAACCTGTCCTTGGCAGAAGCTTGCGTAGGTGGAGAGTACTCCCACGGATCTTGTAAAGGGGGGACAGCAAGGTTCATTCAGATGACTTGCCTGCCTAATTGTTCTTTTAAATTCTTCTGACTGGTTTCTAATACTGAAAGAGAAATGGAAGTTTGATCTGCCTTAAAGTTCTCTTCTCCATCTTGAGGAAGGCAGTCATTCACATCTGTTGAGTTTGCTAACCTGTGGAGGTCCACAGCTCATCACATACCTGTCTGGACCTGTACATAGTTTGGCCATTTTCCTCCTTGTTTCCCCCCCCCCACCCTCTCCACATCTCTTCCTTCGCTTGTGGAAAGTATAGGTTAGGAGCCCACATTCTGGTTAGCTTAGATTCATTTTTATCTAGAAGGAAATTAAGTCCTGAAACCCTTCTTGGAAGGGGGTTCAAGCATGTTGGCCCTGTACTCTGAAAGCAAAGAGCAGCTAACTATCTCCTGACTGCCTTCCTAACAGAGAAGCAAACTTCATGGTAAATCCTACTTCCCATTCTGCTCTAGAGAGGTGGTTATAAAAACCTTCAAATCTTGCCAGAGTCTTCGCATTCATTGACTTCAGGAGCTGGAGGGCAGCCCACTGTCTTGTCAGTGAAGTAAATAATATGTGCAAATAACTAAAAAGCCAGTAGGAAATGTTTTCCCATATGCTTTTAAACTTCTTTTTTTTGCTAGTGCAAAATTCCCTAAAAATTTTAATATATTGCTTTTCCACACAGAGTTTCCTATTCCCTTGGTAAATTTCTGAAGCAATCTCGTAGCATATACACATAGACATTAAGTTTTGCATGTAATTTTTTCCAGGGCATTTTAAAAAGCACACTGGACTATGACTGTAAAGTGTGAGCTTCCATGATATGCTCCTTGGAATAATTAGCATCAGCTCCCTTTCCCCACTCTGGCGGAGCTAGTACAGCTACCAAGGTCTTTTGCCTAGTGTAGCAAAATTGCTCTGTGACCTACAATTTTAATAATTGTGTAAGATCATCCAGTTTTTTTACTGAAAGCATAAAGAACCAAGCTAAAGTCAATTGCCAACCTAAGGGGAAAGATAGCAGCAATCAGAGAAACTCCCCTCCCCATGCTACTCAGACCACTGCTAAGGTATTACAGAGAAACAGGTTTTTCTGTACTTACACTGTACCAGCTCTTGCCCTCTGCTTGTGAATTGTACATTTCTAATGAAATCTTTTGCTAACTGTGTGCTGTGATTTGGTATATAGTCCTGGGCTTTTTCTCTTCCTCCCTCAGGTTTGGCTCCTTCCAGTTTGTGCTCCTACGTGAAACCTGAGCAGCATTAAAGCTTTCAGTGCTTTTCTTGGTCTTTCCTTAAAGACTTGGTAAATCTGCATGTCTTGTGATTGACGTCTTTTTATTCGCTTGAAATAATAAGTTTTTCACTCTCCTGATTTTCAGTTTTCTTTTTGGCATGAATTGCAATAGGGTAGCCTATGACTGATGCAAAAGAATCTGCTTTAGAAGCCACTCACCAATTCAGCTAAGGACTATAGATTCCCACAAGCCTTTCCTTGGTGCCATCAATGGGCATATCACTGCACATCTTCTAAGGAAATTGGTTATTAAACTGGTTTCCTTGCAAACATCAGGAAACCTTACAATGGCAACTATCTTCTTTCTAGCTTCTTCTGCAAAACATACACCAATTTTCCAAGAGGGTGACTCTCTCTTCTGAAAGTCTTTGAGAGTATGCATACCATACCCATCTTCCCATCCATCAAATAACATACAAGAAGGGGATTGCAGCTGAGACCACCACATTTGACAACTCTTCATTACTTAGCTGAGCAGCTCACTTCTCTTTGGAACTGGATTGGCTCTGTATTAACAGGGGTTAATAGACTTTGAAGCTGGATTGATCACAAGTTAGGCAGCAAAAGCCCAGTAATTATAGTAAGAAAAACAGGTAGCCTAATTATAACTCTTGTCCAGGTGCATCTGTGCATTCATACGAATAGGCTTTGCACCTGTGCAGAGCCTCAATTTTGAAACTTCTAGAGCTAGTATTTAAGCATGAAAGACCTCTCCCTTCAGATGCAGTTTCAACTGCACATGCCCAAGAGTGAGGAGTCATGTCTTAAGAACATAAGAGACGCCAAAGGCCCATCCAGTCCAACACTCTGTCACACAGTGGTCAAAAATACCAGGTGCCATCAGGAGGTCCACCAGTGGGGCCAGGACATTAGAAGCCCTCCCACTGTTGACCCCCCACCCCCCAAGCACCAAGAAGACAGAGCATCACTTGCCCCAGAGTCCCTATCTATACCTTGTGGCTGATAGCCACTGATGGACCTCTGCTCCATATGCTTATCTAATTCCCTTTTGAAGCCGTCCATGCTTTGTAGCTCCTTCCAAAAAGATAAGAGTGCAGCGTAGCAAGTTAAGGGCACCTGTGACAGGGAAGGTAGGTAGGCTGTGTGATTGTGCAGAGGATCAAAGAACAGTGATTACTAGTAAGCAGCTTGTTCTTACTTCATGGCCTGTGTGCATCACACTAACAGGTATAGCCTAGTAAGCCGACCTACTTGGAGACAAGTACTAGTGCTTCAGGAAGACAGTCATTTGAAGACAGCTTAGCTGAAGTGTCCATCTGCTCTGGCATCTAGAGCATATTGCCTCATGAAAGTGCAAGATGGGGACCAGGTGGTTGCTCTGTAGAGCCCAGGAAGAGGAAACCTTGTGCTGAAATTTGCAGATGCAGTCAGCAGCCCTTGTGGAGTGAGCTCAAACTGTCCCTGCTTATGATCCAGCTCATACCGCAACTTGATAATCTGAGAGACCCAATGGTTGAACATCTGTGAGAAGGCACACTGTCCTTTCTTGTGACTCAGGTATCATAAAAAGTGGCATGTATGTTGTCCAAAGGCAGCAGTCTTGTCGATGTACATGGACACAGCCTTCCTCACATCCAAGTAGTGCAATACACAATCTGCATTCTAATTGTGATGAAAACCTTATGCCACCTTCAGCAGAAAGGAAACATCTGGATGAAAGACAACCTTCTCCTTGTGGAACCTTATATAAGGAGGGTCAGCTTGTTCAGATAGCCTTCTTGGCAGTATTAATGGTAACAAAAAAGGCCTCTTTAAGAGTAACAAGGTGGCCAGTGATTCAGCAGTCTTACCCAAGAGTTCGGAAAGGATGAGCTGTAGGTCCTATCAGGGACTGGTGACTGAACTTGGAAGATAAAGTTCAACAAGGCCACAGAAAACTGTTTTGCTACAGGCTGAAAAAATAGCAAACATCCGTACATGAGAAATTGAGAAGCAGACATCACAGCCAGATGAACTGAGTGTGCCAGTCCTTCAGACTTGACAGGCACAAGGTATTCTAGGATACAGGTCACTGAATGCATAGATGGATCCCATTTTCATTGGGAAGTGAAGGTGGTGAAGTGCTTCCACTCCTGGGATCTTTTGGTGAATTACTGCTGAACATTGATAATGACCTTTTTCAAAGTTTCAAGGAGCAATTCATTGGATGAATCCTCCAGACAACTAGGTGCAGGATTTTGGGTGAAGGACTCTGCCATAGCAATGAAACAGAATATTCTGCACCACAGGACTTTTGTGAACAACAGATGGCCAGTGTGACGTATTTCCTCACTGTATTACCTATGACACTGATGATAAGGTGGGATAGAAGGAAATGCTCAACTATCCTGACAAGTTCAGGAGAAAAGCCTCTCCCAGAGAGTAGTGATGTGCACCTACCCTGGAGCACAGCAAACTGCACTTCATTTTGAAAGGATTCAAAATTATCTAGATAGGCTGGAACAGTGGACTGAGACAAATAAAATGAATTTCAATAGAGAGAAGTGCAAAGTCCTACACTTAGGTACAAAAAATCAAAGGCACAGATACAGAATGGGAGGGACTTGGCTTGACAGCAGCACATGTGAAAGGGATCTAGGTGTTCTGGTTGATCACAAGCTAAACATGAGCCTGCAGTGTGATGTGGCTGTGAAGAAAGCTAATGCAATCTTAGGATGCATTAACAGAAGCATTGTGTCCAGATCAAGGGAGGTGGTAGTTCCGCTCTATTCTGCTATGGTCAGGCCTCACCTAGAGTACTGTGTCCAGTTTTGGGCACCACATTTTAGGAAGGATGTTGACAAGCTCAAGCCAGAATTGGGCAACCAGGATGGTGAGAGGGTTGGGATCCAAGTCTTATGAGGAAAGGCTGAAAGAGTTGGGTATGTTTAGCCTGGAAAAGAGAAGGCTTAGAGGGGACATGATTGCAGTCTTCAAGTATTTGAAGGGCTGTCATGTAGAAGATGGAGCAGACCTATTCTCTCTTGCTCGGATTGCAAGACTAGATCTAATGGATGGAAATTACAAGGGAGTAATTGATGCATCTCTCCTGCAGGTTGGGTTCTTCAGAGCATTGGATGCCATACCACCCTATTTACTGTTGTAGTACACGGTGGTACTGTTATTAATAGCCTGAATGTTGTAGGCTGGGAGATAGGAAGAAGTGATTTATATACCAAAGAGGTTCCAGGTGGTTGATATGAAAGTGCTTCTTCTATGGTGACCAGGGCTGTCTGAGCAAATCTGTGTCAGAGTAGGCTCCCCAGCCCCAAATGAAGGGACCTGTGGTCCGAGTTAGATGCAGAGTGGGAACACCCTGATCATGATTGTGGTAGTCTGTCCACCACCACAGAGAATGCAATACTTTCAAAGGCATGTGAATGATTTTCTGCTGAGACTCCAGTATAGGCTGGAAATGTAGAAGGAACAAGATTTGCAGAGGTCTCATGCAAAGTCTGCTGATGGATACTGCATGCAAGCCACATGAGATGTATCTTGCCACTTATGATTATGATGGACTGCTCAGGAAAGAAGTGCATGAGACATTTATTTGTCCAGAGCTAAATATTTTCTGCCAGTTCTACAGAACAGTAATGCCCCTATGTTTGGGCATGACAGGGGTGCAGACACCGTTTACCCAAAGGCCCAGCGAAGCTAGCATATGTAGATGAAAGAGAGACAGTCAATCATCCATGTAAGACAATAGTGCCAAAAATGTGCTGCACTTATTGCCACACACTTGGTGAAACCTTTTGGAGAGCGGGAGTGATGAAGGGCAGTGCGTACTGATAATGGTGACCTTGCAGAGCAAACTGGACTAATCTCTGATATTACCTGATTGAGATGTGAAAGTAGGCATCCTTTAAGACATCAGAAGCAAAACAAGCTACCAGTGTCAAAAGGAGAAGGATGGATCACCACCTGGAACTACTTGGTCTTGATGAAGTTGTTGATATCCTAGAGACTGATGATGGAATGGAGACCTCAGTCTATCTTTGGGACCATGACGTACCCAGAATAGAACCCTACATTGCTCTGGAAGCATGGCTTAGTTTCTGTTACCTCTTTATGCCATAAGGACACTATGTCTTGGAGAAAGGTAGGTTTAGAGAGGTAGTCGCAAACACTCTGCATGGTAGAAGCAAAGAGAATTCTATGGTGTTTTTGAGTAGTAGGAAGCAAGTGCTGTGATGGCCTTCCTCCCAGATTGAAAGACGTTGACAAAGATGGGTCAAGAGGCAGAGTGAAGTCACGCAAATTCTCAAAAGCCCTGCTTGAAGCCTAAAGGGACTTTGGACTGATCGGCTGAGAAATGAGATTTAGAGCAGAAGGAATGAGTTATTAATTGAAGAGCGTCTCTGATGTTCTGATGTTCTGATGAAGGAATGAGTTATTAATTGAAGATAAAGGCTTGTGAGAAAAAGAGCAGTCCAGTGGAGTGCCAGTAGAATTCAGTCATGTAGATGCAGGATTCCAAGACTGTTGCCTTTGCTTCTTGAATGAGGAAAGTGTAAGGCCCTTTGATCCAATAGTTGAATGTAGCTTTTGAATCCCCTTGAGCATCTCACTGGTCTTTTCTCTAAAGATGTCCTTCCTTTCAAATGGCAAGTCTTCAATCCATACAATAATCTTACATGATATTGTATCAGAACAGCAGCTGCCATGGTCTTTGCCTCTATGTTTTGGTGTCAGCACTTGTTGCTGTGTGAGGTGTAGACCTTCATCTCCAAAGACCCATAGCAGTCTGATCACCTCTGGGGGTATCAAAGAAAGACTGGATAGAGTGTCTCCCACATATAGGACAGGTAGTTAGATAGCTTGCTAGGTGGTGGTTCTGGTGTATAGACTCTCTTCCCTGCTCCAGTATCTTCCCTGGGACAGAGGTCAGACTGACTGGCCTGTAGTTTCCTGGGTCATCCCTCCTCCCTTTTTAGAAAACTGGGATAACATCTGCCCTCCTCCAGTCTTGTGGCACATCTCCTGTCCTCCAAGTATGATTGTTCTACCTTCTCTTAGCTGCTGCCTTGAGAAGAACATTCCTAGTTAGCTCTTATCTTTTCATAAAGAAAAAATATGTCTTTATTCAAAACTAGGAAAAAGGCTCGTTGTAGAAATAAATACAAGGAGCTCTAAAAAGAGGCTCTGGGCGGGTGCCCCAGCCTTGGACACTCAGTGTCAATTTGCTGTGGCGACCTCAGTAGGGTATAATAACACTGAGTCCACCATTTTCTCCAGAGGAACTGATCTCTGCTACCTAAAGAACAGTTGTAATTTTGAGTGATCTCCAGCCCTCACCTGGAGATTGGCAACAGTGGTTCCCCAGAAGGAAATAGTTGGTTTGGAGGGTGGAGTCTATGGCTTTGTACCTGTTCGAGGTCCCACGCCTCCTGAAACCTCACCCTCTCCAGGCTCCATCCCTCACATCTCCAGGAATTTCCCACCTGGAGTTGGCAACCCTATCTCCTTCCCAGCCAATCATCAACCTACCTTTATTTCCCCCTCATTCTTCAGCTTTCCACCCCCACACACCGTGCAAAAGCCAATGAAGTCGCATATGCAAATGACCTCTGTGTTCCGAGGCAGAGGCCAGTGAGGCTGCATATGCAAATAACCTCTGTGTTCTTACTGGCTATGGGGAGGAGAGGATTAGCAAAATGTTTAGAATGTTGGAGGCAGGACTCAGGCAAAGCAGCCAGTGGATAGGGAGACCCTCTGAATGACAGATCAGAGAGTGAACTGATATTGGAGTGTGTGGAATGTTCTAGAGAAGTGCCACCACCATTCGGCTTTTATTTATAAGGGAGATATGTTCCTCTTGCTCTTCGAAGATGACTCGTACAGATGAGCACCTTGTCTGTCTTTTGTGCCTTGGGGGAAAACACAACATAGCCACATGTAAGATCTGCCAGCAATTTACCTTGAAGGCCCGTGGTGTGGACCATGCCTCTCACCTGAAGGCTGCCTTATGGGAGAAGGCTTTATCCACCTTGGCTATCCCAGCAGCTAAAACATCTGCCCTGGTCAGCTTGCTACTTTCCTATATGGGACTGCACAGAACAATGATGATGAAAGCAGTGTTGCACTTACCTATAACTGTTGTTCATCTAGTTGTCTCTGTGCAGGCACACATCCCTCCCTCCTATCCCACTGTGAGCTCCTTGACTCGTATTTGTTGGCTCATAGCAACAGCCGAGGAGAACTGAGGGAGGGAGAGGGACCCCTCCCCAGAGCACATAACCGTTAGTTGGGGAAATGGCCCCACTAGACTTCAATTGGGAGGGGCCCCTCCTGCTCTGTTACTAGGCTAGCTAGAAATCTTCCAGTGGCTGGCCTGCGCGTGTGCACAGTCCCATGTGTGCCTGCATAGAGACAACCAGATGAACAACAGTTACAGGTAAGTGCAACATTGCTTTTCCAGGCAGCTAAAACTGCAGAGACTGGAGCAGTGGGGTGGCAGGATCCGTCAGTTCCTCCAACACCATCAGGGCCTTCTCCCAAAGGGCAGCCTGCAAAGAAGATCTGATTTTGATGAGCCTGCTTGGTGAACTTTTGCCCATGGATGCAGGCACTGACTTTGTGTTTCTTCCCTGGACAAAGAAGGCAATAATTGTTGCTATCCTTGGGATAGAGTTTTTCCGTGCCTGTTGGCTGTATTTAAAAATTGTCTTCTGTACTATAGGCACCTATGTGCTGTACTCAAAGAAAAACTGTATAAACTAGATAAGTAAACTTACTACTATAACACCTATAGACACCACAAACTATGAAAAACTTTTAAATAGAGAAAGCAAATAAGAGAGAAACTAGCATTGGGAGAAAGAAATGTCACGGAGAAGGTTCCCGATCAATTCTACCACTGGCAGCCAAAAGAGAACTGAGTGGGAATGCCTTACTCCTCTCCCTTGGGCCTATGCATTCCAAACTCTCTCTGAAGGGATAGGACTTTCATGCCTAAACACTAATCCCAAAAGTTTCCAAACTGAGGCCTTGCTCAGGTGACAAGCCCATCAATGTGATGCACACATACCACAAAGCAGTTTAAAAAAAACCCTCCTGTACTTTCAGTTGTTATATAGAAGAGTCAGGTTTGGAGTTCACTGGCAGATGAGCTGGAGTTTGGGACACCAGAAACCAGGTTTGCAAAATAGGAAGGAAGGTATGCTGACATCAAAACTAAGCAGTATTGCTTCAAAACATGCATTAGCAAATGAATAGAGTCTATAAAGCTGTGTTTTCCTCATGCAGTTCTAGAGACTTGTTGGTATGAATTTTTGTTTTTGGACAACCTAGTTTATCATTCTAAAAGGGCTTTTAATGTTTATAATGGATTTTTTTTATTTATTCTGACACAGGTGATCTGGATAGTTTTAATCCAACATCCTCAAGTGTAACACATGGTGATCAGACACCACTTCCCTCATCCTCACATTCTGCTTCCACATCTGAAGCATCTCATTTGCCAGGATCAGAAGAAGCTTTAATGAAAGTTCAGACATCTGAGAAACTGGAAGAACGGAAGAACACTGTGCCTGAAAAGAAAAGCACTTTAATGGAAAACCACTTGGAGACAGAGAATACGACCTCTACACAAAGGAATGTGAACAAGCAGGACCTCTCCTCCCGCCTAGGTAATGAGATGGCACACAGTAATGCACAGCTAGCAAAGGGCAAGGCAACCAGAGGCAGATCAACCAGCAGAGGAAGATCAGCTAGTCCAAAAAAGTTAAGCAATAGTACTTCCAAAGACCAACATCAGGTACGAAGCATCAGCCCTAGGAGGGGTGAACCTAAAAAACACCACAAGAGGTGCTTAGACCAACCAGAGAGTCCCAGAAAACACATGAACAAGCACCCAGGAACATCTGAGAATGTAGTTATTGGAAGAGGCCCTACCCGGGTAAAGAGAGGCAGATCTGTCAGTCCCCAGAAACATCCAAAGGGTGAGAGAAGCAGAAACCAGCTAAATATGGAAGAAGGGTTACCAGAACTTCAAAGCAGAACACCTGCTAGTGATAAAACCTCAACTGTACCACCAAAAGATGAAAAGGCTATATTGGGAGACTTGGGAGCCATGAAGGAAAATAAAAACCTAAATATAGCTACAAAGGAGGAGAATTATTCTTCAGACACTGCACATGCCAAGTCAGTAAAGCAATCTCTCTCACCTTCTAAGGCTAATCAATTTAGGAAGAAAAAGTTGGAAGATGAAAAAATAAAGCCAAGCTTTGAAGAGTCAAGCTCTAACCAGTCCCAAATGGCAGGTCTTCCTGATGATTTAACACTTTCCGGGGATAAAAACACTAGACTTGAAGCAGAAAAGCCTCTGAATAAATTCAGAGACAATGACTTGGAGCCAGCTGACAAAACCAAAGAGGATGGAATTTCCAAATCTGAGATTAGATCTCCAGTGAAGAAAACAATAACTCCTGGACCTTGGAAAGTACCAAGTCCAAGTAGAGTCACAAAAGCAGCAAGTGTGACTGACAAACGGGTTTGACTGACAAAAATATTTTAGAGCATATTTTAATTAGGTTTCTAATGTGGTCACAGTTTGTTTTCACAAAACTATCATTTTTCAGACACTGTGATTGACTTAATGAAAAGTACATTTGATTTGATCATGAACTAATTAGGCTGCATGAAGGACCTTTTGGATTGCGTATAAGAAACTCTCTTCAAAAGCTGCTGTCCTTTTGTCCCTTTTAAAGGTTGTGTCCTGCTGCTCCTGATGTTGCACTGCTAAGGCTTTCTGATAGTATTGTGAGTTAATGAACAAAATTATTTAATGCCTATTATCAGTGTACTCATGACTCAATACTCGTTCTTGTGCCAAGTTATCTACTGTATCCTGTTGAATCTTCTCCTGCATTTTCCACTGCCACAGAAAAGGAAGATTTTGTTTAAAGATGAGTATTTACTCAGGCATGCTGCATGTTTACATAAGGGATATTTCTGAGTTCTCACTGCTTAAGCAAGGTTGGATGGGCTGGTTCTCTTGGCTCTGTGGAATCAGGGAGCAAACACATCCCAATAGCCTTCTTTCACAAATCTTTGTCCTCAAAACCCTTCTGTACCAGCAAAGTGAGTCTGAGCAAGAAGTGCCCCATTTTGCATATTTAATACTTTCATTTGACTGAATAATACCCATTTTGATTCAATTTTTGATGCCATCTTCAATACATTATGCAAATTTCAATCTGAGAATTAAGCAGCAATTTTAAAATCACAGTAGAATTCCATTTGGCAGGGAGGGCGGGACATTAAATAAATAATAATTTCTTTGAGACTACCTTGAAGTAAGTGGGTTTGGGGTTGCCCTCAAATTATGTGCTTTTTAAAATGAACACTTTTAACATTAGAAATTAAATACGCCAAGTGTGCATATGCTTCCAGGCTTACTATCATGCTGTGTGTCAGACTCTCCCATCTGTTCTTCGTTTTTGTTTTATTTTCCCCCTTAATGCTGGTTAAACACTTGAAAATTTCCTGTCTTGCCTAAAAATGGAAAATCTTAAATCATAGCAAGCAAAGTGAACCAGAACCAATCCACCAATGTTAACTTCTTAAGAACTGTCCTTCCTTGTGCCTGTTAACAGAAGCCTATTCTGTTTTACTTTGTAGGTATATTATTTTCAAGTTTTCAACAGAGTCCATTGAACTTATCTCTTTTGTTTCTGCATGTGTGCAAATGTTAATATTGATGAATGTTAACAGTGGAGCACCTTTGTACCTCAAGCATGTAGTCAATCAGAGGTGGCAATCTATAAAGAGAGAGCATTTGGGTTTTTCAGTGTTCTAGTCCTGGTCTGGTTGCCTTTGAATTAGTTTGAGTAACAGGAGTGGTTTAGTTTGATCCAGACCAGCAAAGCAGAAAGGAAGGGAAGGGAGCGTTGCTGTATGAACTCTTACATGATCCATAAATAAAATATTTTAATTTTTTTGCCAATTAGCCTCCCAGTGAGAAACAAAAATTATGACTCTTCCCCAGAAGGTAACTAGAGGAAACATGTTTTGTTTTTAAATACACTAAGAAGTTGGAGAAGAGCAAGAGCCAAGTAGCACCTTAAAGACTGACAAAACATGTGGCAGGGGATGAGCTTTTGTGAGCTCACCGCTCACTTCTCATACCTGCCACATATTTTGTTAGTCTTTAAGGTGCTCCTGGACTTTTGCTCTTTTCTACTGCTACAGATGGACTAACACAGCTACCCATCTTGATCTATCACAAAGAATTTAGGTAAATGAAGATTTTACTTCCCCTTTTTTACTTTGTCTATTTCAGCTAACCTTTTAGAATCAGCTTATCTTATTCTTTCCCCTTTCTTCTCAAGCTTTTCCCCATCCTTGTTTTCTGTACCCTTCAGTTATTTCTCTCTCCACCCCCCATCCCCAGCTTTCTGGCATGCTCAGCCCTGTACTATGCACAGATGATTCTTAGAAACTTGTAGGTGGTGTAGCAGAGCTCTCACTGCCTGGGATGTTCAGGTACATTTTACATCCTGCCATGGTTTCTGTTAACTGGTTTTGTGGATTTGGTAGTGCTTCAAGCAATACATGAAAAAAAGTTAAAACTTGCTCCCAGTAGCATAACCAGCACTGCAGCAGCAGTGTATGTTGCAGACACGTTTCTGATATTGTCTGTATGAACCCTAAGGCTGAGTGAAACTTTCCTCCTTTCCTCTTCGCCCCCTCACAGACACAAAATGGGGAAAGAAGTATCTGTATCTGTTATTTAATAGCCAATAAGAAAATCAATGCAAAGCTACTCTTTCCTACATATCAACAGCCTATCATTTCAAGAACATTTTACATTCTTTTTCTTTCAATGGCCAACATATTCAAGAATTCATTGTTGTTTTTTCTCTTTGTAGTGAAATCATCTAGACCAGAACACTGGGTAGTCAATTTTACTCCATTGATCTGCATAGGCATTAGGGTAAGCAGCTGCAAGTGGAAGTTTAAAAAAATGAGTTTTTCCTCTTTGTAGACAGCCTCCCCACTGCCATTATGTGTGTTTTACCACTGTTGCTGGATCAGGGCAGCTGCCTCAGTAACACCAACAGGGAAGCTTTCCCATTTACAGGAATTACAGGAATTTTTGTCTGCTCAGCCTTTTAGTCTCTCTCTGTGTGCTCTTATTTTTTCACAGTACTTTTCCTTCTGCATGAGCCTATCATAGAGAGCAACTAAAGCCGGCACTGGTCGTTAGCAAATATAGGCAAGGCTGACAGCTTTAGGGATGTTGTTTCTTTTGGAAGTATTGCTTTTTTATTATTATTATTAAAGTTTACTGATATATATGTCTTTCCTTCCTTGCTGGGTCTGAATACTAGTGCAATGGCTAGTGGACTGGTCCAGCCTACTAGGACACTAGCAATTCTGTGAATTCTCTGGATGTGAGCACAAGGTAGTGAAGTTCCTGTGATCCCAGATGGGGCATGATTTCAGGATTGAGCTCAGGAACTTTCTTATAGAAGAGGTGTATCTGTTGTCAAGGTAACATGAAGTTGTTGCTGAGTTTGTCTGACTTGCTGTTCCCTTGAGCTGAATGTGCCACTACAACTTAACCAGAAACAATCAGCAGAAATGACAGCTACAAGTCACCTGCTCAAGGTTCTTAAGCGTCTTAGAAAAGATGGTTGCTGACTGCCCCTTTCCTTACTAACCTTCTCCCAGACTGATCATCACAAGGATCACAATGAGAGACTGAAATATGGAAAGGATTACAGCAACTGCAGCCAAAGCGTCAGCACAGAGCCTGCTGGCCAGCAACTATCATAGGAGAGAAAACAGAAGCCTGTTCACTGCTGGAAAAGAAAAGGGGCATAATAGGCAGTCTTGTTCTTAGAGGTACTTCCTCCTTGGACAGTCAGGACCATATACTAGTGTAATAATGTTCATTTAAGTCATGCTGGAACATCTGTTCATCTTTAAAAAACTTGAATAAAATGTATGTTCATTAGCTGTCCGAATTTACAAGTCTCCTAGAGATCCTCAACGAGGCTTTTTTAAATCTGTTTGAATAGTAGTACCCCCACACATACACACACCATACCAGATTTGCTTCGTAACTGGTCTCAGCTTGAAAAGCACCTTCTAATAATATGTCTCAAATGGTGGTGTTCAGGAAAGGAAGATAAAAGCCGCATTGGCTGGGCATATCTGTGGAGGCAAGTCACTGAGACAAAATAAATCAGTTCTCAGCAGGAGTTACCAACCAGAAAAAACATTTCTGGTTAAACTATTTTTAAAATAGTTTTTCTTAATGTGTCATTTGATCTTGTTTAAGAACTCAAGTTGCTATAGGAAGTATGTGCAAATATTGTGGAATATTACTGTGAAAATACTTAATATTTGAGTTAGGCTGTGTAGATTAATATCTTAATAAATGTCATGAATCCTTTCAGTAAGATTATCTCCACTCAATCACAAAATACAGCATTGAATGAAAACTGCAGAAGTATCAGGATGACTTGGTGAAACTGAAATGGCTCCTTTCCCCTCTACTCAGCAAGTAACTGTCATCCAGATGCTACTCTGCCATCTAATGGTGTGACCTAATTTGTTGTCTTCTGTTTAATGTGAACCCTCCTAGTCAGAGACTCTATATCTGTACGTATCTGCATAAAATGACTTAGCAATGTGGCCTTGGAATGCTGAGAAACCTATGGTTGTACTGGATGTAAATGTTTATATATTGTACAGCACCTTTATATATACTTCTGAGGTTCTGACTAGAAATACCTGTAAATTGCTCATTATTTTTTATATAGATACATTAAAGAGAGACTCTAGTTCATGGCCTCTGGCTTACTGTATACTGTAGCTGCCTTTGTGAAGAATTAACTCCTTTGGTTTACAGCTCATAAGAATGTTGGATTCATTCCAGTTATGAGTGGAAGGAAAACAATTGTTAGCATATTGTTCAAAAACACTTGAGCAGATGTACATACATTGTTGCAACAGATACATTTTGCAAAAGTTCTCATGCTTCTGAAACCTTTTACACAAGCACACTATAACACAGTTATATTCATCTTTGGTAGGGAAGGCTTCAAACAATTCTTCTGCTTTTGACTCCAACAGCTGTAGATATATATTTGACCTTTACAAAGAATGGACAGAACTGTCCATTCTTCCTTGGCTTTTCTTTGACACTATATCTGACTTAGTTGGATGTTAGTTGTCATGATTTCTTTCAACAGTTTACAGCCTTTACTTCTGCCAGCACGGAGGGTATTGTATTTTCCTTAGAAAGCTCTAGGGCCAGAATCTCCCTTGAAAGATAGCAGTTTCTTCCCCTTCAGCAAGTGAAGTTACTTTTATTTTAAAAAATGATTCCCATGTTACGTCAGACCTTTTCCATATTGTGTGGGAAAACCATACAAATATGTTCTAATGCCTGTGCACGCATTTGGGAGATGTTAAGGGTTTTAATTGTGAATACGATTTTCCCAAACATGTACATAGTAGTATACCTATAGGGAGAAGGCATGTATGAAGCAGCAACATTCTTCCTGAACCCTACTTGGCAGCAGGTGCCGGTAGAGTGTTTTATCATCAGTCCCCTAGAATAGGAAAATGTTCAGGGCCAGCCCACTTTACATGGGGCTAAGTGCCACCCGTGGGTGGTACAATCTTTTCCCACCAGGAATCTGGCTTTTTAATTTCTTCTTAAACTGTGTAAAAATCTGTTCTCACTCCATGGCAAGGTATAAACATTGCTGTGTTCTCTCCTGGAGAGATTGTGGTGCTTGTACAGATCAATCTGAGCTCACATAATATAAAAATTATCATCTTTCCTGGTGTGTGTGGCAGACCTACTGTAAGCCACCTTCTGGTGCTGGTTGTATGTTACTAAGCAACTGCAGTCTGAACTGCCAGATGCCTGGAGAGATTATACTCCTCTTATGGGGATAGGATGTCATTCTTTTTTCTCTTGTAAGTCAGCCAAAAAAATTTGAAAGCTTTTTTTGAGTGATACTAGGCTTTGCAGTAGAGGTACTTCAGACTTTTCAAAGTGTAGATCAACAGTAAGCTACAGAAAATATGTGTTTCTGCTAGAAACAAGGACCTGGTCTAAGAACCACATTGCCCCAGTATCTTCTATCCTTGTGGGTCATGTGCTTGTTCGTATTCTAGTTTGCTCCAGCTGGACTAGTTTGAACTATATCGTGCTGCAATGTATTCTTAATTTCACATTTCTCCAGTAAGAGGCAATGGGTGGTTTCTGCTGTACTCCATGGGAGCTGCAGATTTGTCCCATTAAGATAATCTTTGCTTATTAGAATAATTTACCAAGGTTTATTGAACTATATCTTCAAGATATACGATCACTCAGAAGAGTAAGGAGGATGCATGCATGTTGGTTAAAGCACCAGCTTCCAAACCAAGACCGTGTAGGCATCTGTCTTGCCTCCATTGATCACTCTTGGGCTTTGCACAGGGGAAGACTTAGGTTCTGTTCTTCAAGTCATGGTTTGATTTTCCACAACTAAAAAAAATAATTAGACATCATTACTATCAAGCTAAGAAAGCAGATTTCAAGGCCAATTAAAAATCCCATCACAGCAAAATTGGTTTCATAGCTTGGACAATGGCTTGGCTCCTCTGGTGTTGTTCTGTCAGCATAGCTGCATTTTTCAGAAGACCAGCTTTTCTGTTTGTGGAGAAGAGGAGGTGGGTTTTTACTGATTCCCCTTTCCTACTGCAGACTCCCAGTTGGTCAGTGGACCCAAAGGAACATGACTTTGGGAGGCAAAGAAGGCAGGGTAGTTGCTTTCCTCAAGTGTGACTCTGCTCATGAAACTTAGGATTGAAGCTTAAGACCTTCCCACAGCAGAAAAGCTGAGTGCCAGACCCAGTCAGTGTCCAAACCAGTCTCGCCCTTTTTTTTCAACCCAATAGGCTTGCACACATAAATAGGGGGGGGAATTACTTGTGAATTCCCCAGTTAGTAAATGAAGGTTGGGGCAGATATTGCAAGCACTGAACTTCTACTCTGCTTGGGGTTTTTCAGTCTTTCAAGAATTCAGTCTTGAAAGGGAATATGAGAGAGAAATTCCTGTCTTCTCCAAGTAAAGGCAGAGCTTTTGCCTGACTGGACAAAAATGTGTACATCTCTGTAATTCTGTTTCCCAAAGTCTTAACAGAATGGTGAGAAAACACACATTCAAAAATCATCATTCAATTTCACTCGCCCACCTCAGCACTTACTCTGATATTGAATCCTAGCAGATCACTTATAACACCAGAGACTGCAGACAGGATCACCACACGTGTAATGTTGTAGATTAAGGGATTCATTGTCAACCCATAGAGTCTAAATGGTGTATCTAACTCCTGCAGTAAGAGAAGACAAATTAATGAGGCAGTTCTGCTCCCATATAGTAAGGGAATGGCCATGCATCCCTTACCAGCAAACCAGTCCATGGCCTATTAATAGGAAAATTGCTGCAGAGGGTTGCATTGTTCTTAACCACTTACCTTCAGGAGCTTGGTAGACAGCTTTAGGACATTGTTCACAAGAATAAGCTGTTCTTTCTTATTTGGCTTTTTCTCCATCTTTAAATATAAGTTTACCTGAAACACAGATTATTTTTAAAAGCATTTATTCAACACAGGCACTAATGCAAGTCAACACAGAAAACAACGCAAGTCAGTTCTGCAACTGTAGAGTCTGCAGGTTTGTGCAACTGTGGCACAGGTAACTTCCCTCATCCTCCCTTAAAGCCAATAGTCCTCAACTGCAGAAGACACTAACCCAAGAAACGTTTGTGTTTTATCAGCAACTATTTTTCTTTGAGCCATAAATGAGACATCTGAGACTGACTTTAGAAGGAGCTTTTAAATTATATTTTAAACTATATAGATACACATACATTGTTTATCTGCATGCCAACAAATGTCTCTAGTTCTCCCTTCACTAAAACTCAGATAGACAGAGACAATAACAGTCCAAGAAGGCAAGTCTGCAAATTAATCCTGGCTGGATGAAGAAACGGTATGGTTTTAAAAGCCTGGCCTGAATAATTTCAAAGGTGCCTACATTTGTGAGAGTGGTTTAGCAGAGATGGTTATGGGAAATGTGCCCAGGCTATTTGCTTCCAAGGGTATGGAAGAGGTAGGTGCAAAATAACAGCAGCTGGGGGGGATTATACTGAAGCCATACCCCCCCCCCCGGGACTAGTAGACTGGCCCAGCTTGTTCCTGGCTTCAGATTTTGCCAGACAGTCCCTGCACAGCTCCCAGTTTCTCTATAGTCATACAGACAGACCTTGATTTCTTTAAAATGGAGATGAAAACTTTGCACTCATTTGTTCCAGTTACAAATGCCGGTTATTTACACAGTAAAATTGTGGCTCTGTGGGCAGAAAACCCTGGCCTTTGGCTTGGAGCATCTGGTTTGAAGTCACACTAAGGCAAATTTAGTTAAAACACTTAAACATGCTCCATTAAACATGTCATGAATTATGCCAGGTTATTCTAGGGCAAGTTACCATTAGAAACCCATTTCCACACACCTATAGTATTAAATGGTAACACTGCCAAGAGTTTCTACTGAAATGGCCAAGTTACACTTTTAGGCTAGAGAAAAGGTGTTCATGGCAACAGTACATACAAACAAGATACCTGCTCAGTAAGCAGAATTGAAACATTACTGTATTTCTTGTTGGTTTCAGACCCAAGAGATGCAAAGCGCAGCAAGAAGAGAAGCAGGGCTGTTTCCCAGATGAGGAATTCCCAGTTGTAAGCTGCATTCAGAAATGTCTTGTGACCCTTTAAAACCTATGATAAATAATATGACAAATCAGCAGACACTCCCATAACTTTCTGCAGCATCTGCTGCAGCACAAAAAGGACTTGGAGTGATTCCTTTCCACATCTGAATTTTAAAGCATGCACAATAATAACAGTTCCTTGTCCATCAAGTTCTGATTTAAACATGAACTGGTGAGGCAAAAAACCCCCCTTGTGTGTCTCTGCATACAGCCAGCATCACGACTAAAAATTGCCTGCTTCCCAAGCAAAGTAGCTACCCATGCATACCACACCAGAGATACATAGCTCAGCAGGTGAATGTCACACTGGCATGTTAAGTATGTGTAGGAAGTCCGCAGCCCAGTTTCAGTTATCCTGGATGATTCTTGTCAGGCCTGATTCCAGGATAGCCACGCCCCTGAATAGCTGCAAAAGTTTAGTTGATCTTTCCTATATCATTCATCTCCTTGCAAGAAATACACCAGACAGGGTGTTTGGTTCATTGTGGGCACAGTAGGCATATAAACTGTTAAAAAATATCTGCCTTACTTAATTTTTTATAAAATTCAACATTTTTAACTTTGATTAACTTAAAAGAATATGATCAACACTATCCATTCTACACAGAAAATCAATGGAGAGCAATTACATGGGTCCATTCAAAAGTACAAAGGCCAAGAGCTTCCTTCCAGAAGAAGGTGGTAATCAATTTACACTTCCAGAAACATTGCTACCAGTAACTAACTGTCCTGCATGAGAGGGCTCACATTCTTGGCTAATGAATTGTTCTACAATTTCAAATACCATATATGTCCTCTAAAATTATATAAATGCTGTTCTAGTACATTTTTGCTATTTTAGTCATAACAAAGAATATCATAAATAATGATTACAAGTTTTTCATACATATGATTATCTGCTGGCCCCCAACCAATACAACCACATCTTTGATCCTTGTCTGAACGGTCTTTCCACTCTCTGAAGCTTCTTGCACTTGGGCAACAGTATATACATCTATTAATATGAATTATACTAGTTCCAATATACTAGAGGCTGTATTATTTTGTAGCTTCTTTGTCTTTCCCCAAGGCTGTTCTGTTTTGGGTTTCTTGATTCCCTATTTGGCTTTTCCCAGTATTATGCTAAGATGTGAGGCTGCCCTTGATTCTGGCCTGCAGAATCTATGTCCTTTTTATTAAAGACAAGCAACTCCTCCCCTATATTCCCAGCCATATCCGTGACAAAATGAGACTGTGAGCATGTGCACAATTAAACAGGTAAGACATTCTGCCCTGCCAGCATAATGTTTAAATGAGTCCAAAAGACTCCAAGAATGGAATTCTGTGTTAATTTGGCAGATCCATGTCCTCAAACCCACATTAACCAAAGTAACCTAAAGTGGCAAAGGGGGAATTTGTAAGGGAGAAGAGGGAGGATGAGTTACTTAATTCTTTATCACCTGCCAATTCTCCCTTGCAAATGCCCTCACACACTTTCCCCCCCAAGTTCATTTCTTCCTAGCCAGGATCCATCAAATTGGTGATTGCTTAACTAGGGCTGTGGTCACACGGAGCATTAGCCATAGGCGGATTTTCCGGGCGCGATCACACCGCCACATCTGGGAAGTGTAGAGCTCCCGTGGCGAGCCCGAGGCTTCCTGCCGAAGATGTGCGGTAAAAAACCAGTTCCTCGGAGGTACTAGTTTTCGGAAACCGCGGGGCAAGGGCGGGCATCTGATAGCGTTTCCAGTGGTAGTTTCGGCGCCCTCCCATGTCCCCTCACAAAAAGGTTTTTTCCCCCAAGTCTCCACGGATGCGCACAAGCACCCAACGGAGCATGCGCACACTTCAGTTAAAAAAACAACAACCCCGTTTGCCCTGCGCCCCGCTTCTTTGCCACGCCGCAGGACTGTGGAGTGATCGGCACCTCCCCCCTACCACAGGACCTCCACGGTAGGTCTGCTCGCGCAACCGCGCGTTATTTAGCTCCGGGGCAAACAGCCACACTTCCCCCCCCCCCGCATTTTCCTGCCCGTGTGACCGCAGCCAATAACATATAAGTTGTCAATAAAACTGGTCTCCCTAAGAGAAGAGAGTAGTAAATATACCACCAGGTTTTTAAAAGAAATGCAAGGTACAGCCAGGAAATTATAGGATAGTAAGTATAACGTCTGTTCCAGGTAGCCAACTAGGAACTTAAACCATTGATGAAGGAAAGGCAAATGCAGCTGAAGTAGTTTAAGTAGCTAACTCATACTGTTAATCAGAGAAACTTGTAATCTTAAAAATGGTTTCCCATTGTTCCTGGAAATGCCCTTCTAGGGAATACACAGTAATCAAATGAAGTATATTGAAGCAATCAGCTCCAACTGATACAGAGACCTTGCTTTTTCAGTAGTATATCTTCTTTAGACAAGGTTGCATTACATAAAACTACACATATTTTAGGAAGAACAAGAGCCTTGCTGAGTGCTTCTCCCCTAGCGTGTATGTACTGCAGCCAATTTAAAATGCATTTCTTTGTGAGAGAGTCCGGAACGAGGATTCCTGCTACTTGTAGGGTTAAACATAAGGGCCTCCAAACAAGTATCAGAGGATTGTAGCTTTATTAAATGGAGACTGACCATATACAAGAACTATAACGTTTTAGTTTCACTGCATAGTACACTATATTATAGCCCTCTAGTACTTTTATTTGAAAATTGCTCCCATGTCAAAATCACATCTCATAGAAAATGCCCCATATCAAACAGAAAGCAAGGCTGGGAGCTTTTTAATGTGCTAAGCTTTTCAAACGGGCAACAGTTTTCAAACAGCTTCCCATGTTCCAACAGCTTCCATTCACCCCAGTCTCAAATGTTTGAACTGCCCCTATTTCAAGAAGCAAAATTATCTTTAAGACTAAATATTAAATGATTATGAGAATCTTACCTGTGCACAGCATATGAAAACAATTGAAAGAGCCAGTAAGAAGATGGAGGATACAATTACATCAACAGATCGTTGTGGGCCTCGCCTCTGCCAAAACAAGATGTTGAATGAGAGCAGAGGAAATACAGGAGTTCAGAGAAGACAGCCACAGAGTGCAGTACCAGTACACACTGGAACATCATAATCTCCCCCATAGTTTGAGAGACCATCCACAGCTTCAGTCTTCTGCTTTAAGCTGAGAGTCAGTGCATTTAAGCTTAGGCTCACCTTTAAGTAGGAGCGAAGTGATAACCACATCCTAATGTTTTCCAGCTTCTTCAGTCTGAAATGAGGGATTTCATACTTCCTGGCTTTCCGAGCAGAGGTAATGTGGCTAAAAAGTTTGGCAAACAAAAATCGCTGCCAAAGAAATTAATATCAGTTATGAAAAACCTTACACTGTTACCACCGAGCAATTCTGCTAGAGCCCTCTCTAACATCACATTTCAGATGCCTTGCTACCAGGCTACCAATCATGACCATAATATTCACACATTAAGGAACATGACAGCAAGATGTGAAATACGACTTAACAGGTTTCAGCTTCCACCTAAAGCTGCCACTTCCAGGAAGGGGAGAAACATCATACATTTTGTAGTACCAGGTGTTATCTGGAGATAACTTTTTGGCAACCTCTTGGTTGTTCAAGACTAACCTGTTTATATGTTCTCTCAGCAACACACATCATGAAGAAAAACATCCAGGTAAGGCATAGTCGCTCAAGAAAGATAATCATTGCAAGGAGGACAACAAGGGGGATTGTGGGGGCCCCACAAAAAATAAATAGAAGTTCTTCTAAAGAAAGTGACCACAACTGCTCCAAGGTCTTTGAGTGGAAAAGTCGATAGAGGAACGGAAGGAATGCCAAACCAACTGTAACAATATTTCCCAGCCATTGATAACCTGATCCTTGCTGGCAGGCATTGACCTATTGGTTAAGAAAGCAACAGCAAAATTACACAGAGTGTAAACAGCTAAGTTTTAAGGATAAGTGCTAATCAACTATGAAAAAGAAAAACCCTTCAGTAATGCAAAATCCATTTTGAAGCATGTTAGGCATTAGGGTTTCCAAATGGGGGCGGGGGATGGGGAAACCCCCGCTTTGGAGGCCCGATTTCTGCCGCGGCGGAATCGGGCCCCGGGGGGAACTCCGCCCCCCAAAGCTCCGTCACCAAAGGTGACGCAGCCACGTTGCTGACGTTGGGGACGTGGCTGAGCTCGTCGGGGGGAAACCCATATGGTTTTCCCCCCGATGAGCTCGGCCACACCCCAACGTCAGCAACGTTGCAAATCACTTCTGGTGACGTGGCGGCGGCGCGCGCTTTGCGCGCGCACGTGCACATACAGAGCCTGCTCCCGACCTCATCGGAGCCTCCCCCGCCAGTAAGTTTGCCAGACTTGGCAACCCTATTAGGCATTAACAGGACCTCATAAATAAATGCACTTAACAAGAAAACCTCATCTTTGGGGGTCATATATTCACCTCTTCAGTCACTGAAGATTTTGCACAGCAGAGATGACAGAGTAAAACATTTTCCATACCAAAAACCTGCACCCATGGAATCCTGCGAAATTTTGGTGCAAACGATGTCAGTCTTTCTTACCCTGCTCATGATGATCCCACTGATCTCCAGCACAGACAGGTCCAGTTTCTTGCATTCATTCCCCTCCCAGATGAGAGCACTCACTTTGGAAGAAGCAGGACTTGTGTTCTGCAGCCAGAATAAGTGATTCTGAGGAAGAAAATGGATCTTGAAGCCATACTTTGTATTATATCGTGAGGAATTGTGAATTTGGTGATGTTCCCTTACTGTACAGCATAGTTATTTTAAGAAGATCCCATGAGGAAAAAGTGTTTGCTTTAGTTTCACTTTTCACTAGTTATGCTGGTTATGGCCTTGTCTCTGTTCCAGTAAAGTTCTGACCAGGCCTTGCCTCTGTTCCAGTAAAGTTCTGAACTGTTTTGGTACTGGATGCTGTGGAATTATCTCATTGGCAACAAGGATAAAACTACAAAGACCATAGAAACGTACACTGCCATGCTGAAATTTGATTACACTCTGGAAAATCTGCTTCTAGCATGAGGAAAAAATAGCTTCAGCACAGCAGCTCTGGTGATATATAATAGCTAATGTTCCATTAAGTTATAAGACATGAACCTATTTGAATGGATGCCAAGTGAGGCTCAAGCCTTTATCGTTCTGGAGGATTTGGGGTGCCACGATCTGCCTATAATAAAATACAGTCAAGCTTTAACATCATGAAGACTAAAGGGCTGGACAAATCCAAGAACAAGCAGCTATCACTTGAAGATTATTTTTTTTAGCTCACCCTGTCTTGCGGCACCCGGGTCTTGAACCACTGAACTACTGACCTTCCACAGCCTGCAGTTCAGCGTCTTAACCACTTGAGCCACCGCAGCTCCTATGCTTATAGGACTTTATTATTGCTGTATCCAAGGATTTTTCCATACAGTCTTTATTACACAGTAACTGAACATTTGTTTCATTGTCTCTTCTGCTAACAGCTCTTTCACACGGCACTAGAAGCTTTCTGCCAGCAGAACAGCCTCCTGTGTTGCAGAAGATTCCATGCACTAGAGGAAAGTGTTACCATTAGTGGAACAGATCCATAGAACCCAACTCAGTATATCTTTTTAAACAAAGACCTTCTCTTGTAAGAGTATAGTCTCTGAGCAAAAACAATATGCATTTTTTCAAAGTGGTATGCTTCAGATTTGGATTTTGAGAAAAGTTTCCATACTAGTATTCTGGATTATTCGAGTACATAATACCTTTCCAGATTATTTTTTTCCCTGAATTCTGGGGGGTCCATTATTCCCTATGGGGGACTGTTTTTCAAGCAAATGGCATCAAAATTGCAGAGAACCCAGTCCTGTCTGCCCACTGTTTCCTGTCTGTCCATCAAGGTTCAAGCAAATTGGGTCAAGCACACAAGAGCAACCACTGGACAAAAGTCTCCAAATGCAAACATGCCAAACAGAAGAAACATCAAACTGGAGAATCCATGCCAAACCAACCAGGCAAGCCAGTACCATACCAGCCACACCTAGCAAGACCCTAACAAATACACACTAATGCCACTTCCCAAAGGAAAGCCTCAGAAAGCGAGACGGAGGGGGTCTGGGGCAACACTAGTTCATAGCAGGAGCTGCAGCTGCCCTTCATCACTGGTGTTCCTGTTCCCTGTATGGATTGTGATAATGCTATTGTCACAAGCACCTATTAGATTTTTTCCATAATGTAATCAGTAGCAAGTATTGAAACTCACCCCCTTGATGAAACCCCTTATAAGAATTTTGAGGGACATCATCCTACAGGACATTTCTGTCAAAACCCAGGAGCCATGCCTGCTTCCATAAAGCTGAAGACCACCGCTGTGGACCAAGATCCTGAATTCATCTTGACACACCCATTGTTCAAGGACTACTTTTGCTTAAATCATGCCTTGTATTCTGTAGACCTTCAGAAAGAATATGTCCAAGCTAACACACTTGGTCCCATTCCATTGACGCAGTGGCAGCTTCTCCAACTGAACAGGATTTCGGTTTGCAAAGGAGAGGAGGGCAATTTATGCAGATTCTCCCTTCCTGCTGCAGACACCCAGTTTGCCCTCTTCATTGTTCCTTCCAGTCCACTAACCCAAAGGGACATTGTTTTTTTTGGGGGGGGGGGGAAAGGCTGCGGAGAGTGGGGAGATGGGGAAGCCATATTCCTCTAGCCTGAGCCAACTTGTGGTGCTTAGAATCCAAGTCAGTTCTTCATGTCACTTTCAGCAATATTCAGTTGCTCGGAAATATAAATAGCATAAATATATAGCATAAATAATATTGTGTATGTTACTTGATTGATCTCTGACCATATTAAACTCGTCTTGTCTTGTCTTGTTATAAATAGCGCAGCAAACCCAAACAAGGTAACAGATAAATTCAGGTGGGTTGCCACTGGACTCAAACTTTGTTTCCTAGATAAATGTCACGGTGAAGAGACATGAATGTAAAGAATTCCCTGGCAAAGTGCCTGTATATCCTGATGGTAGAGAAAACACCACAGGAGATATTTGACACTTTTTTTTGTTTGTGTGTAAGTCACATCCACGGATAATAGAAGGGGAATGTTGAAGGAGAAAAAAGGGGTTTTAATGGACAGAAGGTTCCTTGCACTGGAGGAAAGTACTCCCATTAGTGGAACAGATCAATAGCATCCAACCCAATATATCTTCAACATATTTTCCGTATCATATTTTCTGAGCAAAACGGATGTGCATTTTTTTAAAAAGTGTTCTGTTTCAAGATTTGGATTTTGGGAAAGGTTTTCATACTAGTATGCCAGATTATTTGAGTACACAATACCATTTCAGAATTGTTTGTGGGGGGGGTCTTCAGAATTTCAAAAATTTCCATATTCATTATTCCCGATAGGAGGACACTTTCCAGAGGAACTGATTGTTTTTCAAGCATCAAAATTGAAGAGAACCTAGTCCTGCCTGTTCACTGAAGGATAAAAAGTTTTGCATGATACACACCTGCTGGAAAACATCTTCCTTCAGATCACGCTTGCTTCCCCTTGCTTCTTTTCCTTTGGCTTCTTCACTGTCACTGGTAAAGGAGGAGCGGCACTCTGGCCCATGAAGCAAGTCATCCCACAGCACGTCCTCTGTTTCAGAACCATGGCGGGTGCTTTCTGAGTCTCTATGAGATACACTGCCACTCCGAGATCCCCCACTACTAACTTGGGATTTGATCTATAAGGAAGCATTGAGAAGATAGCTGTTGCAATCTTGATTCAACTGTGATCAGTTACTTAATTTTCATGGACCTTAATGGGACCCTGAGCTAAACCAATTTACAGTTGTTTAAACTACAAAGGTGTGAACAACTGAAGCCCAATCCTACAAGAGTCCTTGTGTAGCATACCCATGCTCCACAGCAACTAAAGAAAGCCATAGTGCCAAGATGCTGAAGGATATGCTGACATTAAATTATACCGGCAGTATAATTTACCACTGGAATCGATTCCTTTGATGCTAAACTTCTATCAGATCTGGTGAACTTGTATTTAGCAAGTGATATTTGCACTTGTATCCTAGCTGGTGTACTCATGTCTCAGAATACACACACTCACCTACATTTGAAGTTATTATAGCCACATAAGAACACCAGAATGTATTAACATGAGCCATTTCGGACAGGAGACCAAATAAGTATCCCAATCCAGGAACTGTTTTCATCAGCCAAAATCTGTAGCTGAATTCTCTGCAAGAACATAGAGGCTAATTTTCTGCTTTAGCAAAATCATTGGAACTCTAGCACACAAGAGTGAAGCCGGCATTTAAATGACATGCTAATGCCAGATGGGTGGAAGAGAGGCTTTGGTCTAGTAGAGATTTTAATTTTGTTTTTGTGCAAAAATAAAAATTGACTTTTAAAAAAAAACAGATTTAGCCACTACAAATCTCTTCCGGAAAGTTTCTGTTGTCAATGCAGTGCTTTTAAAAAATAGAATGTATTGGTAGATTCAACATTTAAAACACTGAAAACAGGATTCAACAGAAATATTCTCATTTACAAAGCTGAAAAGCAAACAAATTATCTTGCATTCTACCTCACTTTAAACTGAAGAGTTTGTAATAATATAGGAAATGCCATGTTTTCCACCCAAAACATGAGTGGAATATAATGCTTTAATATTTAATACTTTAAAAAAAAATGGACTAGGTATAAACAAAGGGTACATAACAAAATAATAGCTTTTAAACTAACTTTTGTTGACAAATAAAGCATTTCTGCTTGTCTTCTCTCTCATCTACCACCCAACCTATATACACAATACCCCTTTGTCATTAGGACTGACTAAGCACAAGGAATATTCAGTTACACAGGTATATCCTAAGGCATCTATCCAACAGTGCAACATTCTGAAAACCACCTGCTAATATAACCTCCCTAAACCTTTCATTTAAAGTGACCAATGTGTCTTTTCAGACAATGCAAAGAGGAAACAGAAAGTGAAGTTTTAACCAGAAACAGATCCCACAGTCTGGCATTTATCAAGGTGGGGGTATATGTAAATTGAGCCAGGTCATTTAAGAACAGCCAGTATATATGTAGAAGAAAATCCAACATTTCAAAATAAGACCAGCATGACCTGCTGAAACCAGGTTTTTGCTTCCAGCTACATACTGTAATTGGTGAAGTTCTTGAAGAACTGATACCTCATGAAGAACTGTTGCATCTAATTCTGAGTCCGTTACACTGTCAGAGTCTTGCATAGAGTTCATGGCTTCCTTGACCTGCCTCAGACCACAAAAGAAAATAATTGGGAAAACGTGAAAAAAGAAGGATGCAAAGTAATTAACATAGGTTTATCCTTTAGTCAAGATAATACTCTACTTCATTGTTCTCTTTCTTTTATACAAAGAGCACTATGTTTTCTGACTCATGCTTTCTCTGCGCACCTTATTTTATTTCCAACTTTATATTTCTTCCAAGGCTCTCGCCTTATTTCCAGCCTTCCATCAAAATATTTTCCTTATAATAGGACTGCAACAATTCCACATGTCTGTCTTCTTATCCTGGTAATGTCATGTTTGGAATAATCAATAGCATATTTGCTTTAAGTACTACTGCAAAGACTCCATCAGATAAACCTCTACAGGGACAAAATGCATATTGCTACCTATACCTCTTAGTTATTCAGAATTGCACAACAAAAAGGTAACTGAACTGAGATCTCAAGAAGGACTTCAGCATTAAGCAGCCTAAACATGGATTACTTTTATAGGTTTAAAAATTACATAGAATGAAAGGACATCCAAACAGCTAGGTGATTCTCTGAGGAGAACCAAACCAGGGCTCTTCTTAGGAGAGTGTCTTGTTTTCCATGCAGTTATTGAGAGACTACATATCCCAACACATCCTTTATTTATTAAAATCTTTCTCTCCCCTTCCCCTCCATCCACACAGATACAAGGCAGCCCACAAACACATGCATGACATGGACACTGCACCAAACATTTAACACAATATATAAAGAAACATAAACCCAACAGCTCAAATTGTCAACTTCAAAAAATAAACATTGCACAAAGTTTTCATCCTCTCTCCTTAAAAAGCCTTCACAAATAGAACTGCTTTACACTGCCTGCAAAAGCATGCCAAAATAAATGCTGTCCTAACTTCCTCTGGTAGATTATTCCAGAGGGGCTGTGCTGCAGCTGAAAATTTTGCAATTCAGCTTATTTTATCAACTTGGTTTTGAGCACAACAAAGAGAAAATTTCCTCCAAATAGCTTGCCAGAATAGTCAGTTCTAGTTAGCAGCAGATAATTTTGTTTTGGAAATGATCTCCTAGTAGCTAGAAATACTATCTAATCATGGATACCTTACTTTTAACTTTAACATCTGGTAAGACAATGTCACCTAGAAAAGTACTTGTATCTTTATCCTCTTGCCTGCTCTTTAAATAACCATGCCATTGTGTAAATGTGGGGTTACTGTCTTGTCTGCTCCACATCTGCCTTTATCACTTCGGTTATAAGCTATTAAAAAGGTTTAAGATAGATTCAGGTGGGTAGCCATGTTAGTCTGAAGCAATATAACAAAGTTTGAGTCCAGTGGCACCTTTAAGACCAACAAAGTTTAATTCTAGGTATAAGTTTTTGTGTGCATGCAAACTTCTTCAGATACACTGAAACAGTTTTCCTCAAGCCTTACATATAGGGAGAGAGAGGGTGCAGGGATTAGTTGCCAGGAAGGCCTAGAGTCTAATTCCCCCCACCACCACCTATATTTAAGGCTTGAGGAAAACTGTTCCAATGTATCTGAACAAGTGTGCATGCACAGGAAAACTTATACCCAGAATTAAACTTTGTTGGTCTTAAAGGTGTCACTGGACTCAAACTTTAGTTATCCTTGATAACCCTAATGCCAGTTTTCTGATTTCTATTTTGTATCAGTATTGAACATACTCAGTAAAAAATGTACTATTTGTAAAATCAAAAAGCTGCTTAATGCATGCCAGTTCCAGATTAGTTATCCAGTTAGTTTCCAGATATTTATAACTATTTAATGGTCAAAATACATTAGGGTAGCAAGAATTCAGGTGTTTAAGGGCAGAGTAAAAGTTGATCCTGACTAAAAGTCATGCCCGAGGTATACTCAACTGTAACAGTAATTTATCGATTTACCTGAGATGCTAACTGGCTTACAGCTGATGTCCTTCTCTGATTCTCATTCGTGTTGTAATTGGAAGCACCTTCGACACTTCTACGTATCAATATTTTCTGACTCATAGCATCAGCATCCTCTTCACTTGAGGGTTCCTCAGAAACACCAGAGTGTCTGTCAGTACTCTGAAAGAACAGGCTAGTCAGCATCAAATATATGGAATAGTTCACATACACATAGTATTTTTGCAGTGTTTTGCTTGTACTGATACAGAGCAACTTTCTATTTATTGGTTGTAATAACACAACAGATAGAAAAATAGTAAGTTGAAATTGCTCTGCAGTGTATATGATTTCCATAATTAAAGTTTTGGAAGATGATAATGTGCATCATTGTTCATACAAAGTCTGAACACTGACATCTGATAAAGTACAAAATCAAAGCCAAAATCTTACCTTTTTCTTCTCTGATCTTAACTCTATCCCATGATCCTTGGACCGCTGCAGACTATGTTCAGATTTGGAAATCCTGCGCCTCATGCCACTGCTGTGTTCCGTTTCGGTCCATTTATCGGCTACCCGTTGTCCTCTTTTTATCCTAAGGAAGGAGATTCCACACATATAACGTCTTCCTCATAGACACATTTTAAAATGAGAGGCAAGCAGAATCATTCTGAGTATACAACAACTGGCTTTTCTTTTTAAAAGAGAACTCTATTTTCTTTTTTTTAAGAACTTACAAAGAGCAAAGTTATAAATTCTGAAAGAAGGCAATGAAAATAATGGTGAACAGGAAAAAAATTCCTATGACTGTTTTAAAATCTACTAAAATATTGAAGGTTAAGAGATGAACAGTTAGAACACCTCCTTCACCTGACTATGGCTTGTTCTGAGATATTCAAGAAATAACATGTGTCAATTTCCTTCTATCAACACTTTATCCTTTTCCCCCAAGAAAATACAGGAAGAACACAATAGCACTCCTCTTCAGAAGCAATTATATATGACAATCATAAATTACTTCCACCCCATTTGATTGGACAGAGGGAGACTGAATCCAGCAGAAGTGGAACAAAGACTAAATGGACAATCTCTTTGCAAACCCACTCCACAAATTGCCCAACCTAACTAGTGCCCCCCTTTACCATAACAGTGACTGCACATTGGGCTACACAAGTGCTAGTATGAAGTAGTTGCATACAGTTTGGCAATCCATAGCTGAACCCTAACTAGCATTTCAATTACAATCCCTCAATATATCAGCATCACCAAACATACCCCTCCCTGTTCCTCCTGTGCAAGACTGTGTCAAAGAGGCTGCTAATCCTGGATCCCAACCCTGAAGGCTCTTCTCCTCTGCTGATATTGTCAATAGAAGTATAGGTACTGATCTCTCTGCTTCCATCACCTCCTGTAAATTTGCGCATTTTTCTACATTATAAAAAGTTAAATTTTAGCCATAAATCTGAGATCGGTAAGAAATACCCCCTCCCTCCAAAATAATGACAGATGATGAAGTTGAATAAAAACACATCCATGAAATCTGCAGCACATATATGCGTAGATCATCCACTGTGACCACAATGTGACTGTTGGCAGTACTAGGATCCAATCCATTTTTTTTTTTTTAAGCCTGGCACAGCAGCATGCGAATCCAAACTCTAGCTCTGTATTGCTGAATCTGGTAGTTCTGAGTGGGGTATTTCCCCCCTGTGCTTCTGAGAAATACTACCAAAGGGGCCATAACTTCTTTTAATTCCAAAAACTAAAACAGCTGCATGGTGCCCCCCCCCCGTCCCTGTAAACTGAACAAGGAATAGTTTTGATCTATATGCCTTGTACCCCCCACCATGCATACTACCCCCAATTGGTACAATCCAATAACTTCTTCCCATCCATCACTCATGGCTCCACCACATTATGGGCTGATATAAAGCCGGATATTCTAGAGCCCCTGCAATGCTTACTGTAACAGGCAAACGGTAAGGGCATGGTTAATACAAGATCACAGTTTCACCAGAAAAATAAGTGCCTTCTGGTAGAGTTTATGTCACCATTTTTGCCTGAACTCCCAGAATGTAATCAAAAGACAACAAACAGAAACAAACTCCCAAGCCCATCTCCGGCAGAAGTCCTAGTCAATTTGGAAGAAGAATTAGCCACATAACACAATTTATAGTATATTATATATACACACTTCACAGATTTAGAGACTATTAAATGTCATTGAAAACACAGGGAAAGACACACACACGAAAATTTATTGTCAGTTTTCTCACCTTCTTCTCTTGCTAGCACTGCTTCCATTGGTCCCTGAGGGTTTAGACAGCTGATGAGTAGATACTATTTGACAATGTACGGTTCCCATCAGTAGCATTAGGCACAAAGGTCCAATAATTTCACTTGCATTCATAACAGGCATCATGTAGTATAACACAATTGCTACAACTGAAAAGACAGTACATCAGACTTGACTACCAGGCAACCTTTTGTTTTAGTAGTGTGAAATATAACAAGTGTTTCTTTTTAGAGCTGAAAACAGAACTCATGCAAATAGGTATAAGAAGAGAGAGGGGAATGATATAATCAGTACAGCAGACTCGACTACCAGGCAACCTTTTGTTTTAGTAGTGTGAAATATAACAAGTGTTTCTTTTTAGAGCTGAAAACAGAACTCATGCAAATAGGTATAAGAAGAGAGAGGGGAATGATATAATCAGCTGCTGATTTCACAAGGCATTGAGGCCTGCACATGCAAGCAACCTGGCCCTGGTTCTCTCCCTTCTGGATTTACTAAGGGGAAAGACTGACAGGGGAGAGGGGGGCTGTCATAAATGGCATCACTGGTAGACTAAAACTAGGCTATCAACCTTCTCTCCCTTAGTTTTTTAATGTAATCTCCCATACCTCGGCTAGGAAAGTGAACAGAAAATAAACACAGACAGGCTTCTAAATACAGATGTGGAATGAGAGGCAAACAAAAATTGCATTGCATTACATAAAGCCAGAATGTGGTTGGTGCCAAATAGCCACAGCAATTACCATCTCAATCCAGCTCACAGTAAGTCACCATAAAAGCAGCCTCATAGGATTCACAAACGGGTTTCACCAAAGTGCACACGAAAGCAAAACAAGACACCAGGTACTGTTGCCTCTATAACCTACAGAATCTCTTCTCCCAACTCTTCTCTGAAGTGAACAAGTGGAAGTGTGAACATTCAAGGTGCCAGACAGGACATTTATAAAGAGCAAGGGCAGAGTGAATACAGTGAAACAGTACTTTCATGCCCCTCCTCCCACCTAGTTCTTGCAGATGGCATACCACACATCAGTCCGAAGCTTAAATCTTACTTTGTTCTTCCTTCAGCACTGCATTTTCTGAATGGTAGGGTGAAGGAGCACATTATTAATGAAAATGTTCAGTACTATATCTGGAAAGCCCTCTAGAATAGTTCAATAAACTTCTATGACAGCAAAAGGACAAAAAATAAAGTAGCTTTTCAACAGTACTGCCTTTTAAGTGTGAACAATAGTAACCTATGTATTTATCAGATAGTTACTGAAAGAACTGGGCCACTTGACACCACAGTGTATCAGAGGCACAAGGTCTGTTCAAAACATTTCTCATATAATCAAAGGGAACTGAATAGAGGCAATAACTTACCAATCATAAACACTATGGCCGAGTTCAGACTGGCAGTTTGGCCTGGCAGCCAAACATTTCAGGAGCGTTTCAGTAGCAGATTAAAGGGGCGGGTTCACACAGGCACATCTGTCAGGTGTCCCCCAGCCGTACTCAAGCCGTCTTGTGCCGCTTCCCTCCAGAGTTTAAAAAGTACCAGGTGAAAGTTGTAGCAAACCATGTGTAGAGCGGGTTGATTCCGGTTCCCTGACGTGTGAACACAAGCACTGCTAAGGCGGGAACAACCCGCAGTCGTTGATAATAGGAGCTGGCTGTTTCCACGGCAGGTGCCCATGTGCACAGGCGCATGCAGCGGAGCGCGGAAACAGCCACTAACAGCCCGCCAGAGGCGGACCGACAGTGCAAATGCTCCCTTGTGCTTCCTCCACGGTATCCTCCCACTTCATTCACTGCAGTGTGAAGGGGAATACCACAAACAAGCCGTTCCCAGTCTGTTCCGGGTCTTCTTTGCCACGACTCCCTAGCGCTTCAAATTGCCAGACTGAACTCGGCCAATGGTTCAGTAAGGGACAAGACATGAATATACTATGGATGACCACAATTAAAAACGAAGAATTTTTTTTTTATTATCTAGGTGTGTTATTTAATAGGCAACTGACTTGGAAACAGTACAATGATGCACTGAGATTAATAACTTCTAAACCTGTCCATATAGTTAAAAGACTTTTCACATGAAGGCCATTTCCCACACTTCATATAGAACCAAAGGATCTTATCATGAACTTCCACGGAAATGATTAAAAATATCAATTTAAGAATTCTTCTGGGTCTCCTTCCAGGCATGTCAACTGCAATGTTATAAGTTAAAATAGGACTTCCATTGTCATAGTTAGCATGTAAAGCTTTGTTTTCATGTTACACAATATCAGTGGAATCTCTGAATGAAGCTGAACCCAGGACAAAAAAAATAAGCTAATCAAAAACAGAATATTGGGAAATATTTCACCCACTTAAGAGTAAATATTCTAAAGATCTGTTTGATTAATACTGTGATTGCAATTATGGCAATACTGAATACAATCCCCCAAAATACACGTGACAGTGCCTTGTATCAGACCATTAACCTTAGCCCAGTACAGTCTTCCCTGACAAGCAGTGGGTCCCCAAGGTCCCAGGTAAGGGTGTCTCTTAGCATTGCTGCCTAGTGGCCTTTATATTGGAAATGCTGGAGACTAAATACAGGGTCTTTGACATGTGAAACATTTCCTCTAATATTGAGCTATGGACCCTTCTCATACCTCCTCTCTGATTATGATGAATGTATCATACGACAATCTTATTTGTTATGTAAGTATAAAAAGCAGCATGAAGTTTTCAATCATTAGTCTTTTGCCCTGCCAGTCATTAGTCTCTTGCACTGCCAGTTTCTGTTCTGCCTCATACTTCTGTGTAGTCTGATTTTGATTCAAATTCTATTTATAAGCTGCTATGCAAAGAGATTAGTTAGCAGTCAACATGTTACAGGTAAGACTGCATATAGATCTAAAATTTACAAACCAATTTCCCCCTAGCTGTTGTGATGGTTCTGGGTTGCTGGGTAACCACAGAAATGAAATGAAATAGAAACACTTCACTCAACTCAATTGGACCATGTCTACAAGGAGCCAGGAGTATTTGTAAAACTGCTGCTGAGCTCAAAGCAGGATGTGCTTGCTTATGTAAGGGGGTATGATAAGGAAGATGATCTCTCAGTCCAAATAGAATCATCCACAATGTTACAGAAGAACTGACTGAGCTATTTAAGTGCTACTGCAAGTCATATTTGCATATTGTTTTATGTGGAAATGTTATTGTACTACATTTATGCACTGTGTTTTATTGTATTTTAACTCGTTGTACGCCGCCTTGAGCCTGCCTGTGCAGGCAAGGCGGGATATAAATAGAAAATAACAAAGAAAGAAGACCCGCGAAACTCGCGGGGGGGGCGGGGAAGCTCCAAACTCAGCAGGCAGAGGAGGAACCAGCAGGAGCAGGTAAGCTCTCCCCCCATCCCGCCGGTTCCTCCATCTCCTCCACACCCCCGCTCGATCTCCCCCCACCCGCCTCCTCCCCCGCTCC